>NC_070584.1:30469710-30632210 GCF_027409825.1 Scomber japonicus | reverse complement strand
AAAGATGGAGATATTAATTCATCTCAGTGAGTATTTGGGTAACTTTTCATGCACTTTAAGTATATATTTAAGTGTATATAAGTGTGCTTTTATGTTGAAATGTCTCCTCTATGTGTGTGTGCAGCAATATTTCAGTGGATTTATCATCTCCGGATCGTTTTACCAGCATTCAAGAAGGCTTCAGTCCAACATCTGTAAGCTTTTTTTTTTTTTTTTTCTTTTCCTTTATTATTTCCTCTTTAAGCTGTTTTTGTTTAATACACCTGAAATCCCACGTCTTGTGACTGCCAGCGTCACCAAAGCGTGGGCCTTCTCTCTCCTTCACACAACCAGACAAACATGTGTCTCACTCATTCAAACCACGAAATGTTATCAGCCTGTTTCCTGGTTGTGGACAAAAAAGCTAGATATACGTCCTCATTTCCTGTAACTTGTTGAAGATGTTAGTGAAGGGGTTTAATGCGGAGGGGAGGAGGAGGATGAGGAGGAAGAAGAGTAGGGTGTATGAGTGCTTCTGGTAAAGGGAAATGGAGCAAGGTGCAGGTGGGGATTCCCCACCCTAAATATGTGAAGCAAGGGTGAACCAGACTCTAACAAAAAAATGTGCAGCTGACCAGAGAATGGTTTCAAACATGATATTAAAGAATCTGGTATTTGAGTTTTTGTGCATGCTAGAAAACAAAGTAGCAGGATATCAAGCCGGCAATACTTACTGTAGTAGAGACCGATTTCAGTTCCCATCAGCCTCTAATGTACGAACAAGCGTGAAAAACAAATTGCTGCTAGTGATGACATCACCTGTGGTTGTCAAAATGTAGGCTAACCATTGTGTCAGCAGCACTGTCACAGTTTGTTTATGAATTTGAACGCAGCAGTGTGTGAGAGAGAGGACTTTTTCTTTTTTTAGGACAGTTGACGGCAATTTTTGAAAGGGAAAAAATTTAGAGAAGTGGGGATATTTTTGGTATTTGATGACCCCCTTTTTTTTTTTTTTTTTTAAAGGGAACAAATTTATGGAAGGAGACATTATAGTAAATGAGGACATTAAAGGAAAGGGACGATGTTTTGCCAGTATGAGGACATTTTAAGGGAAGTGATATTTTTGAGAAGAGGTCAAAGTTCATTAAAATGAGGATCTTTCAATGAAAGTGATGAGATTATAAGAAATTGATGATATTTTGTGTAGTTGAGGCCAGAGAAGACGTTTAAGGAAGGAGGTCATGCGGTAACTTTTGGAGCAAGGCATGACCTTTAACTGAAAGGAGGACTTTTAAGGCTTTTAAGGAAAGTGGCAACATTTTGCAAAGGGGGGGTATTTAAGGGAAGAGAAGAGGTTTAAGGACGGTAAAGATGTTTTAAAATAGTCAGGACATTTTCAGTAATTCTGGACACTTTTGCAGAGTCAGGCCATTTTTGGGAATTAAGGACTTGTTCAGAAAGCGGTAACTTTTTGAAAAGTGAGGACTCTTTCTGAAACACTTTCTGATATTTCATTAAAATGAGAATCTTTTAAGGAAAGTGGCAACATTTTGCAAAGGGAGAGTATTTAAGGGACGAGAAGACATTTAAGGAAGGTGAAGACATTTTAAAAAGTCAGGACATTTTCAGTAATTTAGGAAAGTGAGTACATTTTTGGGAATTGAGGACAACTTTAGAAAAGCGGTAACTTTTTGAAAAGTGAGGACGCTTTGAGAAACACGAGGACATTTTTGAAAAGAGGTGATATTTCATCAAAATGAGGATCTTTTAAGGAAAGTGATGAGATTTTTAGAAAGTCAGGACATTTTCAGTAATTCTGGACACTTTTGCAGAGTCAGGCCATTTTTGGGAATTAAGGACTTCTTCAGAAAGCGGTAACTTATTGAAAAGTGAGGACTCTTTCTGAAACACTTTCTGATATTTCATTAAAATGAAGATCTTTTAAGGAAAAGTGGCAACATTTTGCAAAGGGAGGGTATTTAAGGGATGAGAAGACATTTAAGGAAGGTGAAGACATTTTTGGGAACAGAGGACATCTTTAGAAAATGGAAACTTTTGGAGCAAGACATGACCTTTAATTAAAATGAGGACTTTTAAAGCTTTTTAGGAAAGTGGCAACATTTTGCAAAGGGAGGGTATTTAAGGGAAGAGAAGAGGTTTAAGGAAGGTGAAGACATTTTAAAAAAGTCAGGACATTTTCAGTCATTTAGGACATTTTTAGGGAAGACAATGTGGCATGATAGATACTTAGATCTAATGTTTTATGCCAAATCCAGTCCTCACATGTATAGATATATAAACTTGTGCTTGTTTCTGCAGGAGCAACGTCTGCTGATCATCCTCAGTAACTGCCAGTATCTGGAGCGACGTACCTTCTTGAACCTGGCTCATTACTTTGAGAAACACGGCCTCACAGGAACCGAGAAGATCACACGGGTCAGTGAAGTGATCAGCGTCTCCGTCACACACTCATTCTTATTAAATCTGTTGCTCAGCTTTCAGATAACTGTCTGATATCTTCACATAAATAAATGAGTCCTCAGGTTTTTTTTTTTTATCTTGTTGCTCATACAATTGATGAGAAAAGGTTGCGATTAACAACAAAGCTAATGAGAGTTGGTAAAGATCCGGCCCTCTTCTGAGCAGAGATATGACTTATCTTTTTTTTTTTTAAGTAAAGGTCATCATTTTGGAAGCAGAGTCCTTTTCTCATCTTCACACAGACACAAAGACACACTCACACACATCTGCACACAATGACTAATGGCTGAATCACAAAGCAAAGCAAGAGTTTGGTTGACTTTCCAGTGAAAGAGCTCAACATCACTTTCTTTGAAAGACCAATTTAGACTTTAACTTCTACTCCCTCTTTAATAATTTGAAAGCGAGAGAGGAGTGTGTTTGTCTAGATTTTCATGTCTTCTAATAAACCGCTTTGAACAGGACTCTCTCATCGTGCAGACAAACAGACATACAGTTGTCTCCTCTTCCTCCTATCTCTGCAAAAAGTTAAGATAAGATAAGAGAGAACTTTATTAATCCTGAAGGAAAGTCTTTATGTTAGAGATCACACAAAAAATACAAGATAAGAATACAAACAATTAGTATTTAATGTAAAGTGTATAAGGAGTAAATACTAACACCAGTGTTTAATAGAATAAAACTATAAAAGTAAGATAAACTTTGTGAAATAAGTCAACTAAAATAGAAAAGTCATATTATTTTATATTAAAGTAATGTTACCTATCATATTATACATGATACTGAATTCATATGAAGTTATAATACAGCAAATTTGCAGCATTAAAACAGTGAAATGTTATAATGTGGATGTGCAGTTAAAGCCTCTCTCATGCTACAGATGTATGCAGGACTCAATAAAGCATTTAGTGACAGTCAGTGGAAATGAATCATAATGTAGTAAAATGATGATGTAAATAAATTCCTTATTAAAAGCTAGATGGATTAAAAACAAACAGAAACAATTCGTCAGTCACATTGAGTCAGATGATGTTTTTTTACATGTGCATTTGCAGTTTGGTCATGACTTCAGATGAATAGAAGAAAAAGAAGAAGAAGAAACTTTGTCAGTCACATCCACAAGTCCATTTCAATAAAATCAACATAAGACATGATAGAAAAAGAAAATAGTTAGAAGAGTTACTGAATCACCAAAGATGAATATAGTAGTATATAAACATACAGTATCTTCATATACACATGAAATAAGTGCTGAAATTATGCTCTGGTTGGTATATATGAATACATTCACAATATACTGAAATATATATATAAACTATTGGATGCACTGATGTGAATTTTTGTACAGACATTAATGATGCATGTTAACAGACTCGGCCTGTCTCATGGTCTCTGGCTGTTCCAGAGCCGAGGGGCCGCTACACAAAAGGTCCCTTTTTTGTTTTTTCAATGAGTGGGGCTCATGCTAACATGCTAACATGCTAACGTGGGAGGATCTGAGGAGTCTGTTGTTGTTGTAATGGGTGACAAGTTCTCTCAGATACACATGTGGGGGGCTCTGTGAGGCTGAATGTTGATGTCGGTGAGCTAAAATGATGATGCTAAGCTAAGTTTAGCATATTCTCCATCTCAGTATTTTATTGACTTCGGTTGATATTTGAGGTTGATTGCCATGAAATTAGCTGCTTACATTCTTGTCCTCCTTCAGATGAAATGTAATCACTTATCTCTCTTAACTTTCATCAAACACCATCAGGTCAAAAGTTCAATTTGACCAAAAAATACAAAACTACTAACATTCCCTTCAGCCTCATCTGTACTTTGTGTTTTGTGCTAATTAGCTAATATTATCCTGCTAAGACGCTAAACTAAGATGGAGAATATGCTAAACTTAGCTTAGCGTCTTCATTTAAGCTCACCGACATTAACATTCAGCCTCACAGAGCCCCCACATATGTATCTGAGAGAACTTGTTTCCCTTTACAACACCGACAGACTCCTCAGATCCTCCCACGTTAGCGCGCTAGCATGTTAGCATGAGCCCCACTCATGGAAAAAACTAAAAGTGTAGCGGCCCCTCGGCTCTGGAACAGCCTGCCAGAGACCATGAGACAGGCTGAGTCTGTTAAGATGCATCTAGAGACTCACTTTAAATGATCAGGCTTTTAAACTGTGTTTTATTTGTTATGTGATTTCTTTGGGTTTTAACTTTGTGCTTAAATTTAGTTCTATTTTATATTTTAGCTCCTTTTTTAAGCTTGCATGTGCACACACACGTCTACCTTTGTGAAGCACTTTGGTTGAGTTGAGTTTAGTTTAGTTTAGTTAGATCATTTTTAAATGCATGCAACTCAAATACAAATGTCCTTGTTTTCATCTCCTTTAGAAACAGTGACAACTTAAAAAAAGAGGTAGTTTCTGACTGAAAAGATGTCGGCTGAAGCATTATCTTCTAACACCGAGCCTTTTTAACCTTTTTACATTAGTCTTTTTAACAGATCTTTACATGCATAACATACACAACACATTTATAATGATATATAGAGAATGCACAGCCAATAATACACTGAAAATATGCACATGTATCTATATATATATATGCAGGTGAGTATGGACGCTGTACGGGAGCTGGACAGGAAACTATTTGAGGCCTACATTGAGAGGCGGGCCGATCCCATCGCTGGTTCTCTGGAGCCGGGAATCTACGCTGGATACTTTGACTGGAGAGACTGCCAAACACCTTCAGGTACTGTGAGCTGCAGCAGGGCCTCGCTGGAAGTCAGTAAAAAAGCTGTTAGCCTGCGTGTCATAGTGGTAAATAAACGCTTGTATGTGAGGCGGAGGCGACCTAGAGAGGGGAGGGGAGGCAGAGGGGGGGGAAACCACCCCGAAAAACCACTAACTGACCTCGGTAATATCAGAAAAATTGAGTTTCCTAACAGTCCTGTGGGATGAGAACTCAACATGTCTGGTGTCTTTGTGGTCCACGTGTGTGTCATGTGTAAAGTACGGCTTTGATGTCTTACTGTAAGCACCACTCAGATGATTTCAGGCGGCCCCCCTCGTGGCCTTTTGCGTTTTTAAACTGTGGGTGTGTAGCAATGCTCGTGTGTGTGTGTGTGTGTGCATGTGTGTGTGATTGTTTATGAGTTATGTTTGACTTTTCGCCCCAGGTGAAACTTATATGTGTATATGTGGTTTACCTTTAGCACAGGATGTGAAGCAACGTTTTCTATGTGTGTGTGTGTGCGTGCTCGTGTGTGTGTGTGTGTGTGTGTGTGTGTGTGTGTTAGAGAGCGCTCTGAGTGGATTTTCAGATGGGCAGCAGCTTATTACACAGTTTTTGAAAAAGGCGGCATGGATCGAAAGTTGGGCCTTGCTCTGGTTTGTTCCTGCCGGTCTGTGTTTGTGTGGTGAGGCCTGCATGTGAAAGAGGAACATTTTGGACACTAAACCACAGTTCTAGGATATGATACTTTCACTTGTTGCACTTTTTTCGTGTGCGACTGTGGGCGCTGAAAGGCATTAGAAATCCAGTTTCAGGTGCTCTCGGTCTGTTGTCTTCTCTCGCTCGTCGTTTCGCTTTTAAAGTTTACTAAATGTTATTTACTTCCAGGCAACATGGTGACTGTGCTCCGCTCACACAGCAGAGAGAGTGACACACACACACCAACCGATGATGATGATGATGATGATATGATTAGTTTGTGTTGGAAAGAAAGATGTCACACAGCTCAAGCCTATCTATCTATCATCCATTCTGTTGTTTATAGGAAACAATGTGTATTAATCAGCATTATTTTTTCCCCCTTTTGTTTTGTGTAAAGATGATTTTTGGGGTTTTTTGACTTTATTTAATAGTACTGTACATGGCATTAAGGCCAACAGGAAATAGAGAGAGAGAGACAGAGGGGGAGAGGGGGGAATAACCTGCAGCAAAGGTCCCCTGCCTTTATGTGGCTCCAGCATTGACATTTTAACACCATTGGCACATTTGTACCCATCATCCCGAAATTGATAAATGGATACATCTCGTCATTCAGGGCAGAATTACAATGATAATTAGGGCTGGGTGTCGGTACTTGATATCTTTTTAAAGTATCGACTGATATAAATCGATACCAAGTAGTATCGAAACAAACAATACCTGCAATCGAGACTTTTTGCACCTAGAGCTAGAAAATATGACTATATGCACGGAGCAAATCAACAGCAAGACTTTCAAAATGCAAATAATTTAGATGTGGAGGAGTGGCGGCATGTTATGCAATTTAATGCTTCTATCCACATGATGGGTGTCAGGTGTACTCAGGTGGGACCGGAGACAACTCAGGGCTTCTCGAGGCCTGGCGCACCTTTGCCACACATGTCCAAGAACTACTCCACACAACGCCATGTGATACCTCCAAGGCTGCCTGGGTCAAGGCAAGATGGAGGCACCAGTGGAAATCAGCAGAACCATTAAATTGAAATGTATTTATTTGGATAAACCCCTTGAGATAGTCTGAGATAGCGTCATCTCATTTTCGAGGGGGTCCATTAAGGCTCCTGGCCAGCACCTGCCCCCAAAAGCAGTGGACAACCCTCAACTGCCTGAGGACAGGTGCAGGACACTTTGGGCAGAAATGTAAAAAATGGGGAACACATTATATAACCAGCGGCTCCAAACACCGGCCACCGAATGCCGATCATGGTCTAATTCAGTGGTTGTCAAATGTTTTCACATCAAAGACGCCTAATTGACACAAATTACACCACGGACCAGGTGCTTTATTACAGAAAGTGTATGAAACCCATGTCCAATTAATGATGATTGGAATTACAACAATAAACAATAAATGAGTCCCGTTTTTGCTGGATACACCCTGGAACCCACCTAAAGAACCGCTGGGAGTCCCTGGACCCCACTTTGAGAATCATTGGTCTAATTGACCTGGACGAGGAAACACTGGACTGGCTCGCCTCTGTGGAGCTGAAGGTCTAAGGACAAACACCAGAAGAAGAAGGTTTTACTTTAAGGATACTTGGATTGGTGGTGGTGGTGATAGTGTAATCTTTTAAATGATACTCAGCTCTGATGAAAGAAAGGAAATAATCTGAAACAGACAATATAATAATAAAAGTCCATCCACACACTGCTGCTTCCAGTGCAGGTATTTATTTGGATATCAGCAGCGTGACGTTTCGAGCTCAGTGTTCTTCTTCAGACCTTTTTTTTTTTCCATTTTCTTGCCTGTTTTATTCACCTGTCTGGGTGTGAGCGTCCTCCACAAACCTTAAAGATATAAAACACTACAAATATGTTAGTTAAGACGACATTCAGACCTTCTAGCTTCATTGTTGATTTTCATTGTGCTTCTCTCTTATATCCTTCCTTTCTCTCCTCTATCCTTCCTCTCTCTCCTCTATCCTTCCTTTCTCTCCTCTATCCTTCCTCTCTCTCCTCTATCCTTCCTCTCTCTCCTCTATCCTTCCTTTCTCTCCTCTATCCTTCCTCTCTCTCCTCTATCCTTCCTTTCTCTCCTCTATCCTTCCTCTCTCTCCTCTATCCTTCCTCTCTCTCCTCTATCCTTCCTCTCTCTCCTCTCTACCCCACCCGGTGGAGGCAGATGTTCTCCCACTCTGAGTCTGGTTCTGAGGGTTCTTCCTGTTAAAAGGGAGTTTTTTCTCTCCACTGTTGCTCATGTGGGAATGTTGGGTCTCTTTAAAGTTAAAACCTGAAGAGTTCGGTTTAGAAGCTGCTCTATGTTTTAAAGTGCCTTGAGATAACTTTGTTGTGATTTGGTGCTATACAAATAAAGATTGATTGATTGACAATCATGAACACGAGTTGATTTTAACAATATTTTCTCAGTCGGTTGAGTATTTGCATGAAAAGATGATTGTAAATTGCACCGTTCATCTTTAAAATGCATGTTTTTACTCTTTTTAGCATCAAATCTCTCATATTAATGAATTAATAATGACAAATAAAGAAAGATTAAGTCATTTCTCGTGACCGCTTCTTCAGCACCAATGATGGGGAATCTGGAGAATCGTTTATTAACACGACAAAATTAAACTATTGTTGGTTAATTGATTTAAAGAAACAGTTGGTTAGCTATTGAAACAGAATATGACGATAGCAGTATGTCTATTATCTTATCACTTCATTACTAAGCACATCTCGAGTTAGAAATAAGCCCTGAACGCCTCTTTGTGCACGATACAGATTAAAAGTGCCAGACTCTCTCTTCCCTTTTATCAACTGGAAACTCGAGTGGGTTTTTATTTTCTCGTGTCTTTTTTTTAAATTTTTCTCATTCAAGTCACACTAACTCGTTTAGAGATCGATCGTAGACGACCGCAAAGCCGCTTCCCGCTGACTCTGCTTCTTTTTCACCAGGGAATCGAGCCTGCACCTTGGTTTACGGACTTTTGCGTAAAAAGTTGCACCTTTTTTAAACATCTATACTTTACACAAATTGGAGCCTTTTTGAGTCTTGAGTCGGGTTGGGAGGCACCGGGATGTTACGTCAATCTTTGGGCTGTAAAAGCTGTAAATCTTCTAATAGATCAGTCTGGTTTAATGAGCGCTCATCTGGAGTCAAAATGTTGTGTGTACTGTATTTAAATTACTCATATACTTAATTTACCCACTCAAAATACTCCAAAACCATTTATGAAGCTTTCAGTGGCCTCGTGGGAGAATATGACCTAAAGGTGCATGACGTAAGGAATGACAATCTGTTTTCTAGTTAGCTCTCTATCTCTTTCTCTCTCTCTCTCTGTTTCTCTGTCTCAGCATCTTTTCATCACGCTGTGTCTGTACTTTTGATTGGAGTCGTGTCTTCTTCTCCCTCAGGTGTCAGGAACTACCTAAAGGAAGCGCTGGTCAACATCATCACAGTTCACGCTGAGGTGAGACCAAACCAGCACACCCTCCTCCTACACACTGAGCACTGTCATCGAGCTGTGGATTTACAAGGTGTCTTCTTTTCTTTCTTTGTGTGTGTGTGTGTGTGTGTGTGTGTGTGTGTGTGTGTGTGTGTGTGTCTTTATCATCACCTCTCTCTCTCTCAGGTGTTTACAGTCTCTAAGGATCTGGTTCCTCGGGTTTTGTCTAAAATTGTCGAGTCAGTAGCGGACGAGATGTGCCGCCTTATGCAGTGCGTCTCCTCCTTCAGCAAAAACGGAGCCCTGCAGGTACACACACACACACACACACACACACACACACCGACACACAACATTCATATCACTCATAGTAAAAGATCTTGACTCATAAATGGACCCTCAGATTCATCGGGGATTTACCTGCCGTTTCTGATAACATATTTCAGTTCATGCTATCAACTGCTGACAGTTTGTGATGTGATATTATCGCCTCTTGTTGCCCTCCCCCCCTCCCCCTTTTTTTGTGTGTGTGTGTTCTTTGTTGACCCCTTCCTTTTCACACTTTCCTCAGGCACGACTTGAACTCTGTGCTCTGAGAGATGCCATAGCCACATACCTTAACGCTGAAAGCAAGTGAGTGCAGCACACACACACACACACATACACACATGCACATTTCACATGGTGTGGTGCCACAGATGGGAACTCGCATATTGTTGCCCCAGTGATTTATGGCCTTGAATGTCACAGACATAAATCTTAGCAGTCGCACATCCCTCATTACAATCCCTATTTATGTTACTTGGTGGGTTATAGAAAGGAAGTGAAAGTAATCTGGTTCTGCTGTGTGCATGCACTGCGGTGTTTGTGTGTGTGTGTGCTTGTGTGTGTGTGTGTGTTCATGTGGGTAGGTCAGTATGTGCATGCCTAGATACATACACACACACTTATTTTAAACAGTATTTTCTTGGTTGCTGCATTTAATAAAACGTGCTTTTTGTTTCCCAGTGCCAGCTTCAAACTGGCTTTAGACGCCTTGCCTCAGTTGCACAACGGAGCGGATAAGAAGTGAGTCTGATTCTGGCACATGTTGCTAATAAATACACCTTCTGCTTTAAAAATGAATTTCATATGGGTTTTTTTTTTTTTTTTTTTTTTGCCTACCAGGTTGCTGGAGGAGCAGCTGAATAAGTTTAAGAGCAGCATGCAGCTACAGCTCACCTGCTTCCAGCCTTCCTCTGTCCAGCCAGTGAAGAGATAAACTCCCCCCTTTTCTGCGCTGTCATACTTCCTTATCCGTCTACGAATCGACTCCTATCTTTTTCAGTTATCACTTTATTGTTTACTCATCGCTATATTCGGCGTCACTTTCAATTTCTGCTTCACTAAGGTTCAACATGCATGTCTGATCGTCTAATCTTGTAACACACTAAATGAGTCGATTTCATTGTTACTGTGCAGGGCAGTCCCATTCATTTTGGTTATGCTAATTCACACACGAGGCAATTGTTAAAACAGAGAGCATGCAAGTTTAGGTGGATTTGAGGACGCTGAAGGGTCACCATTGATTTTGTAAGACCATTACCAGTTACAAGCTACAATCTCCACTGTCTCTACTCACACTAAGCTATGTGTCTGGATCACGCCTTGTACTGTGCCATCTTAATCACTCAATAAAATAAGATTAATTACCCTTAAATTAAATATGATGTTTTCATTTGAGGTCAACTTTACTCGCTTGTTGCTTGTTTCCCAAGCTATCAAATGTACCACATTGCAAATTAGCCTCTTTTTTTTTTCTTTTTTTTAAAAAATACTCACATTTTTATTGAGATTTTGTACATTTAAACAGAGAGATATACATATTTGAATTATATATTTCCATTGCAGTCCCAGATTTGAACAAAAACATAACAGACATGGTTACCAGGCATCCATTATCAAAATACATAGTACTTCTGAATCAGTTAGCATCCATTTCTTCCACTTAGTCACAAAGATACTTTCCCTCATTGTCTCCATGGTGCAAATCTCTCTCATGATTTCTAGCCACTGAGTTATACTGGGTGGTTTAGTCTTGCACCAGTTTCTTATTATTGCCTTTTTGCATGTGATCAATAATATTTTGGTTAAATATCTATCTTTTTCCAGTACATAGTCATAGTCAAACTTCCAAGATACATAACTCTACATTCCCTATAGGTATTACATATCCCAGAATGTCTTTAATTATGTTATGAGCATTTCCCCAAAAACATAAATGTTGAGAACCAGTTTGTGCAAATTAGCTTTTTATTATTCCAAGGACTTTTAATTGATGTTGCCTTTATTATACTGAGCTTGACAATTTGGTATATGTCAACATTTTTTTGGCAAATTGCTTCAGTTGCTTCAAAGAAAAGTTGCCCCACCTTCAATAGCCTCTTCAAGGACGATCGTGTGCATGATTGTGTGCATGCAACAAAAAGGTGAAAACAGTATATCAGCATGAATGTCACGTTGACTCACTGGTGGCTGTTGTGGTTTTTGCGTTTTTAGAGTCAAAGTCCTTAAAACAAAAACCCCAGCAAACAGCACATGGTGGAGTGAGTTACCCACCCTAAAAACAAAGCACTCATTTATTGGCCTATATAACCTAACTGTCCACCCAATTTCACTGAACTTTAAGTAGCTTTTCAGATAAAAAGGTGGGGCCCAAACATCCTTTACACTTTTTTTTCCAAATGAATGAAGAAGTAATCAAGACCCTGAACTACTTCTGAACTGTACTTGTGTGTGCTGCGCCTCTGTATTCATAGTTACTTCTCAAATATGGTTTCCAAAACTCAACTGTCAGGTGTCCATATGAAAGTGAAAGAGGTTGCTGCAATCACTCCTCCTGTTCACACCCCTTTTCCACCGAGCTGGAGCCTGACTAAGCACCGGTTCTTTGCTTTTCCAGCCCGGAGCCTCAGAACGGGAGCCAGAGCAAGCACCAACTCTTTGCTGGGCTAAAGCAAGAAGCGATTACGTCAGCGGACTGGGGGCGGGGCTAACGTTTATTAGCAGACTAGCGGGATTAACGTTCATTAGCTGACTAGCGTGGCATTTACAGAGGGTTAAAGATTTGTTGATTAAAAGTACTATTTTTATCATTTTTTTGCCAGAGCTGTCGTCTTCTTCTGCTTTTCTTCTTCTTCTTCTTCTTCTTTTTCGGCAGGCTAGATGCCTTGCACCATGTTGCTGCCTCTCACTGGTGAATCATGGAAGTGCTTCAAAGGCACGCGCGGTGGAAAAGGGGTAACTGACTATTTTTCATTTTGTTTTGAATTTAATAGGTGTTTTATTTTATCAGCTTAACAATTTAATTTAAAGGTTGACTCTTTGCAAAAATGCACATGAATTTCAGAATATCTTAATATTTGGTATGAATGACAGCATGCATTCACACTACCAATACATGCTTGTGCTAAACCTGATGACCCACGTTAACCCAGCAGGATCTGACAATGTGCCAAAGACCTTCTGGGATGTCACGGCATGCCTGGCTTTCTCAGACCTCCAAGTGCCCCCATAAAAATTCAATGGGGTGGAGGTCATTGAATGTGACAGTGGAGGAGTCAGTCAGGACTCGTTGGTCTTCTTTTAGTCTTCATGTAGTTCTTGTAAAGCTTTGAGGTGTGTTTTAGGGGTGGGTTTTTTGGACACAACTAATCCAGTTTCTGTGAAGGAGTTTAGACTTCCCTTCACTGCCCCTCTTAGAAACCTGTAGCCTAGCCGTGATCTGACGCAGAGAAAGCCCCTCTCTGCAGTTTTTCTTTTGACACTTTCAGTTGTTTTTGACACCATCTTTCTCACCATCACGATGCTACTTAGTAAGCAATGATACGCAGGAAACTTGAGACAGATATATTTTTAACACTGAACACATGAACACTGGCTGGCAACGAGCCTCTGATAAGTAGATGAACGCTTCGATGGAAATGACACAACTCAAGGAAATCTGACCTTTTGTAGAAATGGTTGAAGTTGATCTGTGCTGCATATATGCTCACCTGGAAATAGTTCACAATCTTAAATATCTCTTCTTCATTTTGCATCTCATTGCTTCTTGTGTTTTTAAACATTTCTGAATCCTCAATTTTTCTGATTATTTCCAGGTTTAAGATTTTCAGTGTGGTCTCGGACTTGTGAACACCCCTTGTATATTTAGCTTAATCTTCTTGGTGGAAACAATTACACTGTTACTTAGATCTCTTGTAGTAATAAGAGTGTGACTTTTACTCGTTTGTTTATCACACGTTCTATATTGTGTCCACGTGTGAAACTCAAAGATACTAATGCAAGCTCTAACATTTCTCATAGTAGTAGCACTGGGACTTTTATTTCAGTACAGTTTGGTTATCACTATAAGTTCTATATTATTAAAGATACTATGAGTAGAATCGCAAGAGTATCATTGTTACTGTATTGGAATAAAAGTCATAGGTCCTAATTTACTAAGATCCCAAATAGTGGGTACTAAATAGCGTGCACAGTGAAATGGATTGAGTGAGTTTTGCAGATGATCTACTGGGAATAACTGTGTAAATGAAAACAGGAGCAACAGGTGCAGACAGCAGTATTTAAATGAGGGTTTTGTGTCTGAATGGAGAGTTTGGACGAGCAGAAAGCTGCAAGCGCAAAATGAAATGTGATCAGGTTCTAGTGGAAGAGGTTAACAAATATATTGAGTTATTAAAAAAACTAATATTACCAGAAAAAAAAACACATATGGGAGATTATTAGTGACGAAGTTAGAAAAACGAAAAATATTCCACTCCAAAATTATTAATACAGGTGGAAAAACTCCATCCTGTGCGTATTCTGTCATTGTGCCTCCGTCTCCTCGTCTCCATAGTAACAGCCGGTTAATACCTGCCCTTCAAACGTATTAGTTATAGACACAGTTTCCTTCAGGTTTGGTAAATCACAATGCGTGTGCTAAATAATAACATATTTGCATTTTCTCCTCCCTGTGTTTTACAGACTGGAGTAAAAATGCCTCATATTACATTCATTACGGTAAACTACTAATATTACATTCATTACGGTAAACGTACTAAATGGACAGCATTATCTTGCACATTTGCAAGATGCAAACCTCAGTGCGTTGCGTTAGTAGATCAACTTGCACATTTTTTGCAGGTGATGTCAAGTTTGCACACGCAGACCTTTAGTAAATCAGACCCATAGTCTTACCACAGTACAAGAGATCTAAATAAGAGATTAAGAGCATTAATGTGATTATTCCCACTAAGAAGATGCTGCATCATGGTTTGTTACTTGTCATCCACTGCTCTTATTGTTGATTGCATTCAGTAGTAGTAGTTGTAGTAGTATTTGTAGTAGTAGTATTGTAGTGTGATGTGTAACAACTACTCATTTAAATACAGTAAAGCAAAATTGACCTTTCGGGGGCGAAGGTGCAAAACAGAAATCTTAACCTGCACGTCACAATACACACAAATAAATGAATGAAGAGTCATGTGACAGACGTTTTCCTCGTTGTAATCATTCCTCCTGTTTATACTGACTATTGAAATATCTCCTTCAAATGTGCTTTCAATGTAAAGTGATGGAGGACTAAATCCAGTCATTTCCTGCAAAAATGCATTTAAAGGTTGATGTTAAGCTTCTATTGAGCTTCATCAGTGTGAGTTAGTCATATCAAGTAGATATCTGTTACATTTACAGTCTTTTTAGCATCAAATTCCCTCTTTGTGTTTCCTCTGTTGAGCTGTGGTGGAACTTTGGCACTAAAAATAAGCTTCATATTAGCTTCAGATCAACTTTTAAATAAAATTTTTTCACACAGAAGGAGCACTGTGGATTTTGTCCTCCATCCTTTACATTATAAGAGCATTATTTAGGGATATTCTCACGGTCAGTATGAACAGGAGGAATAATTACAGCAACATTTTGGTTCCTGACTGTTGCTTTTAAACTGATTTGAACCCGTCCTTTAAAATATCACACTGTTCTGATATCGGCACCACAAGGTTCAACATTAGGGTCTACTTATTTCAAGTGGAAATAAGTGTTGTTTTAACCCTTTAAATGTGAAAATGATTCTTTTTATTAACTTTGATGTTGCTAGTTATCTCATTGTATATCCATCAGGATTCATTTCCCCTATTAAGGCATAAAAACTGTATATATGTTTTAGGGCTGTCAGCGTTAACACGTTAATCGCGATTAGATTAATGCAATCCATAACGCATTCATTTTTTAAAATCGCATTTTAATTTTGCAAGCCTTTTTGTCCCTTCTACTCACCCGTAGACGGCTCCTCTAGCTGTAGCGCTATGCTTTGAAGTGGCCTCCTGCAGTAAACCTACCGCGCTGATGGAAAGTAAGAGAGCTACTGGACTTTTGAACGGCTTGTTTAACTTTAAAACACTTGGAGACAGTTCAGTTGACAAGTCAAAAGTAAAATGCAACCTGTGTCAAACGGAGTTTAACTACCACTGGAGTACGTGGAGTTTGAGTTAGCACCTCCACGCTAAACACCCAGGTGCAGCCAAGCCAGCCTCAGCTCCACCAAAGGACCATTTTGGAGTGTGGGAGTCGCAGCAGAGCCGTGATTGATTCCCAGTTAAGACACTCTGGTAAGAAATGCTTTACATTATGGGCTTAAAACTGCCTTGAAATGGAAAATAACAGGATTTTAAACATGCAATTCAAAACGCGATTAATCGTGATCAACTATGGAAATTATTTTGACAGCCCTAATATGTTTGTATCTCCTCGTGCACTTTGCCTGTTTAAGTGTTAAATCAGTTCAGAGCTAAAATGTGTTGGTGCTGTTTCCAACCCTTTGAATTTAGTGTGAAATAATCAGTTTGAGTGGTTTCCATAGAAGTCCTTTTCTAACTTATCTAGATGTGTCACACACAGTTCACCTTTTTTTTGCAGGCAGGCAGGCAGTTGGTTTGTGTGCTTTTTTTGCGGATTTAGCCATTCATCTCTGAAGCTCTAGCTCAGTCAGTTCACTCATGCCGTCTAGCCCGTCATGTCTAGCACTTTGGGAGGAGAGCTGAATGAGCGCAGGGCGTTTTTTTGCAGGGCGTGGAGGGCGTGGGCCGTTATTCAGAGCAGCAAACAGAGGTGGTTTTTAATTGTATCCTAGGGGATGACGGTGTCAACAGAAAGTGTGATTATGGTCGTGGGTGTAGGAACCTACAAACCGAGCTTTGTTACGGTTGTGGTAGGTCTCCTCACACAAGCAGAGGAGACAGACAGCGACACTCCCACAAGCTCACATGAGAAAGAGAGAGGGGGGAGAAGGGGGGGGGTTAACTGAGGCCAACGTGGACGTGCCGCTGTGTTTGTAGGAAGCGGTTTGACCCCCTTAAAAAGTTCAACCCCTGAGATGAAATCTGTCACATTTACACGCTGCCCCAGCAGTACGTGCCAGTTACAGTTAGTGACAGCTTTCTGTTTTGTCTACGCTCATGCATGCACCTCAGATTCTTTTTCTTCTTGTCTTGGTTTCCCATGTAGGGGAAAGCCATGCAGGGCAGGCAAGAGTTGTTTTGATTCTCTGTGTGCTAAACTTAGCTCTCTGTCCTCCCACGGATTCATTCACAAAATAGGTTCAAAGCCTCTAAAGCCTTATCCGTTCTCTGTTTACAGTAACAGAGGTGAGAAAGGGAGTTTTTGTTGTTTTTTTTTCTTTTCTTCTTCTTCTTCTTCTTTCATTATATTTGCCAGTACTCTGTTCCATTCAGGAGAGTAAAAATGACAAAACCTGCATACAATAAAAAAAAAACCAACAACAACATTATATAGACTTTGATGTGTGGGGTAATTTTTAAAAGGATGGAGAAATTTGACGCATCATAGAAATTGAATGTAAAATGAAATCACCTTGAATGTAGAGCAGAATAAGTGACGCTGTTTTCTGTAAAAAGAGGCTTTATGATTTCACCAAAAAAACACGTATTTGATAAGCTTGTCCTATTTTTTTTACTATGAGGCAAAAGTCATTGAAATAATGCATGTTACCAGTAACTTATGAATTTTTATGTGTAGGTATATTTTCTGTATAAATAGATACTGTATCAATTCTGAATGGTTAAACTTAGTCATAATTGAGCTGTCACACTATCAGACTTTCACTACACAATTATCGTGGCCCATAAGAACTCACAATAACGATATTATCGGTTATGTCTATTGGAAATTTGAAGAAAGGGAAAAAACGTTATCTGTCAAATCATGTTTAACTTTTGTCTGCTGTGCGTTTCGTTTCTTTTCTCTGTCAAAGTTCAGGTGTGAGGAGGTGAAGAGATGATGGAAACAAAGCAACGAGACGAACTCAGAAACAAAAGATCCACCAGGGAAATTAATTATTTACACCATGTATTCAAATTATGATGTCATTTTTTTTTTTTTTTTTTAACCTTTGTGTCGTCCTCCTGGGTCAAATTGACCCCGTCTGTTCCTTCTTTCCTTCCTTCTTTCCTTCTTTCCTTCCTTCCTTCCGTCTGTCCTCCCTCCCTCCTTCTCTTTCTTTCCTCCCTCCCTCCCTTCTACCTTCCTTCTTTCCTCCGTCCTTCCTTCCTTCCTCCCTCCCTCCTTCTTTCCTTCCCTCCCTCCTTACTTCCTTCCTTCTTTTCCCTCCCTCCTTCTCTCTTTCTTTCCTCTGTCCTTCTTTCCTTAATCCCTTCCTCTTTTCCTTTCTCCCTCCCTCCTATCTTCCTTCTTTCCTCTGTCCTTCTTTCCTTCCTTCCTCCCTTCCTCTTTTCCTTTCTCCCTCCCTCCTACCTCCCTTCCTTCATTCCTTCCTTCTTTCTTTCCCTCCCTCCCTCCTTCCTTCCTTCTTTCCTCCGTCCTTCCTTCCTCCCTTCTTTCCTCCCCTCCTTCCTTCCCTCCTTCCTTCCTCCCCTCCATTCCTTCCTTCCTTCTTCCTCCTTTCCTTCCTTGACTCGAGGACAACAGGAGGGTTAAATATCAGAGTTATTTTCATTACTGGTATATTGTGTATATAACGCCTCTATGTCATGTGTGACCTTTGCATTTCTTAGATGACTGAATGGAACAGATTTTCCACTTTTCAGAAATTTGCCAAAACATGTTTGTTCTTGAGGTGACAGGTGAGTTTTTCTACCACATGTTTTCATCTCATTCAGTAAATACAGGTTCTTTAACCTCCTGAGACCCTGCTGCGTTCCTCATAGGGGGGGATATTACATTTTTGGGGTTGGCTTAATTTAGTAACTTCACTTTACAACAGGTAATATGGTGTTTTTTAATCCATTGTTTTATTCAAGAAAGGTTGAATAATACAGGTTATGCATTTAGATACAGCGTCTTGTATTTTTACACCCACATAAATAAAAATAGTAATAAAAATAATAAATAATAAATAGGAGGGAAGAAAACCAGGGGAGGGGGGCAGTTCACACTCTATACAGGACTCTCATTAGTTGTTATACATATTTGACAGAACCTTCAGGGCCTTATCTTATGATAAATGGTAAATGGACTGTAGTTATATAGCGCTTTTCTAGTCTTTTTGATCACTCAAAGCACTTTTACACTACATGTCTCATTCAAATATTCACACACTGATGGCTTCAAATGGTGCCAACCTGCTCATCAGATGGAAACTAACCGTTCAGGTTATGCATTTAGATACAACATCTTGTTTTTTTTTACACCCACGTAAATAAAAATAGTAATAAGAAGAAGAAGAAATAAATAGGGGGGAAGACAACAGGGGGAGGGGGGCAGTTCATACTCTATACAGGGCTCACATTAGTTGCATCAGGGCCTTATCTTATGATAAATAGTAAATGGACTGTACTTATATAGCGCTTTTCTTGTCTTTTTGAGCATTTGTTAGGGACTATTTCCACTTTCCACCAGCAGATTAATCCACATTTAGTGCTCTAGTGAGTATTTCCAGCAGCAGGACGGAGTCAGAATAAACAATAGTGAGTGTGCTTTCATGTTAATTAAGCAATATGTCATTCAGTGTAACAATATAGCTCACTGATGTGTTTTTAATAGTATTTTAGACAATAATGATGATCCATGGGTTTTGGATACACACATAATAGGGGAGACTGGGGACAGTTGCAACAGGGGACAGTTGCAACAAGTCTTATTTCTCCAATCAGAAGCATGCTAGAGTGATGTTAGTTAGACCCTCTGCCCACCAAGAAGAGAGGCGGCCATATTGAGCATCTGGTCCTGCTTTTATCAAGAAAAGTTGTTTTGGAGGTATGAAAGTAGCTTTTTTCATGAGCTGTATTTCTGTCATACTGTCCTGACCTTTTGTATGAGTGAATCCAAACTTACCTAGTTTGAATCATTGTTTTGTTGAGTATTCAGTGGTTAGCATGCGTCAATGTCAGTGTGGCTAGCTAGCACATGATGTTCTGTCATGACTGATACCATAGCAACTGTCCCCATGGTAACTTGGCTAGTCATATCAAAACAGTATTTCTGAAGATTTTAAGTTCAAAATAGGCACAATTCGTGTATTTTATTGTGAAAACAGGATTTATTTGTTGTCCTATAGTGAATAAATCATCTAAAAGTATAAATTGTATTGTGTTTGTTTTCAGTATGCCAAGAGTGAGGAAGAGAGTCACTAACAGAGGGGTTCCCCTCAATATTTTGGAACAAGTCTCAGATATTGTAAGAGATGGGGGCAAATCAGTCAGGGCAGTAGCCAAGGCCTTCGACATATGCCACACCACATTATTCAGGTTCCACAAAAAAGACTTGTAAGCAGGACATCACATAAGATACTGCTTGCAGGGTACTGGACCAGCAAAAAAGTATTCTCAGAGGACCAAGCAAATTAAATATTGAGTTTTAATAGCTTCAGTAACATCTGCACATTGACACAAGGTAGGCCTATGATAAATATTAATAAATAAATAATAATGAATTAGTTAAATTGAATGTGTTTTTAATATGTTGCAACTGTCCCTGATCCGTGTTGCAACCGTCCCCATGTTTGGGGTCTATTCAAATCAATATTGTGATTGATATGTTATATGTAACCATCTTTAAATGGTTAATGGATAATTAGCAGACATGTGTAAGTTTAATATGTAAAGGTTTGGTGGGCGGAGTCCAAATAGTCTCTGAGTAACTGAGAGTAATGTAAAAAGTGTTGCAACTGTCCCCAGTCTCCCCTACTTGTTAGTAGATTTGATTTGTTGACAATAAAAAACTATATATAGAATAAAGCCAGATTTACCCTTTAATTTACATTTGTTAAATTTAATTTGCTGAAACTGTTTGATTGATGTAAGATTAATTGGCAACTATTTCAATAATCAGTGGTTTCAATCAACATCTGCATGCAACAAACATTCACTAGCTCCAGATGTTAATCTATGTGGATGTGCTGCTGCTCTGTGGTTTGTACTGTAATACATATTAATATCTTTGGGGTTTTCTGCAATTTGATGGCATCATTTTAAGTACTAAGGAAGCTGTAATAATAACTTTTCACTTTTTTTCTTATACTTCATGGATACAATGATTAATTTGTTTCTTAAAATCATAACCAACACATTAAGTTATGATTAAAAATGATGAATTGTTGCTCTGATGTGCTGTTTACAAAGTCCTGCAGCTGTGTGGGGTTTTATATTTCAATGTTCAAAAGGTATTGGTGGTGGTTTTCAGAGTAAATTGGATTGTTTTTCACAAGCAATCGTGACGACATCTTCCTTGTTGTTCTTGTAAATTATTTCGTAGCAGTGAGAAATGTTATTTGTGGGGTTTTGTGATTGTTTTCCATGGAAGTGGAAACAGACTCTAATCTGTGAGTTAGAAGCCAGGAAGGCCTTTCCTCCACACAGCACAGCGCGGAAAGCGTGGCCAACCTCTTCCTTTTTCTCCTCCCCTCGTGATGTCATCACATTGTTTGTGATAACGAAGTGTTTGATTAACCAGCCTCATCCTGCATCTGAACCACACTTCCTGTTCAGACACTCACTCGCACATACACACACACGCTCGCACACACAATACTAACTCTACCAGAAGAGCTCACACAGTTATGAAAAGAGGCCGTCACTTTTTTACACTTCAGCCATTTATTGTTTTTGGGGGTTTAGTTTTTTTTACAGAACAGTGCACTTCCACACACACATACACACAAAAATAAGCTTGTAACAGTCACTTCAACTCTTCTCAGATTTGACGTATGACACTTACTTACAGTTACATGATATATTTCTATGTGATACAAAAATTGAGTAGAAGAAGCTTATCGAAAAATCAAATCCCTGAGTTTTTCTCAAACATCCAGCCGGGCCCGAGACGTCTGTTCATTCATAATTTACTAAATGGTGATGATAGTGTCTCCTAGTAACAGAAAAGTCTAAATTATGTACAGTTAAAAAAAAAAAAGAAAAAAAATCTACATACAGTAAAAGAATAGTTCAACATTTTTGAGAAATAGCTTTTCTTTACTTTAGTTCAGATTAGATTGATACCAGCAGTTTGGTAATGTTCATGTACTCGAGTGCATTTCCCAAAATGTCAAATTATTCCTTTAAGGCACTAAAAATCACCTCACAGTTCTCGAGAGTACAATCAACCGAAGCTGTCAGTTTTGTTCACATAAGCTGAATGAAAAATAGTCCCTGTGCTCTGAAAATACAGTAAGAGAAAGAAAAAACAAAGAAAATAATACTGCAACTTTGGTTCTGGACACACACTCACACACACACACACACAATCATATAAAAACACACACACACACACACACACACACACACACACATTCATAGTTAACTGGCATTAAAGGTCCATTTGAGATGCATATCGGCGTCCGCTCTTCGTAGGCTCGTCGCGTGAAATTTGAAGTCCCGCGTTTTTAAACAGTCACTTGAACTCACTCCGATCCCTCCGATCACTCCTGCAGGCTGCTGCTGTGATGGTGCGTGATGGCTCTCTGGTAGTCCTCGGTGGTGTTTATGTGATCCGTGACTCCCGGGTGCTCGTAGCTGCGATAGTAGCCGCCTGTCTGCTGGGCGTAGTACAGGAGCTGCCTGGCAAACAGCGGCTCCACCTGCAAGAGACGAGGAAGAAGTTAGCGATAAGTTAGCGAAAAAAGGGCTCGAAACGGTCGCTGTTTGACACCAAAGCAGAAAAAAAAAAATCTATACTCATATTTGAAAAGTTGGATATAGGTTTCTAAAAGTATGACAAGTGCAAAATTAGGATTTGAAAGTGTTTTAAAAAAAGAACATTTGAAAGTCTGTAAGAATGGTTTCATGCACATAACGTTAGCAGTGTTTCGCTTGCTAGCTTTTTCCAGATCTTGCTCATTTTGTCATCATGTGACTTTAGATTTGGTCTAACTCAAGATTAATACTGACAACTGTGCAAACTCCATGTGTTGAGAAAAGCTAGTAAGTGAACTTTTGGAGTAACTAAAGTTTTCTGGGGTTTTTTTGACCTATAACGACATTTCCACGGTCAAGTGTCAAACCAGACTAGCAGAGACTCAACACTCTCATTTCAGTGATTCAAAAGATTTATTTGTGACATTAAAGCTTTGAAATTAGTGATTTCTGGAGCTGAACTATTGGTGGTTAACCAGCTTAAACACCAACAGTCTGGATCTTCACCTCCTGAATAGTTGCACACATCTCTGATTCTTCACATAGATTCAAATGTGTCTGATGGTGTGCTCGCTGGTGTCTGTTTCCCTGGTCTGTTAAACAACCGGGTCTATCAAACCGCCGAAGGGCATGATTAAGAATGTGGGTGTGGACTTCCTGTGCCACGACTAAAAAAAATGCTATGAAAATGGCCATAAAAAGATGCTCCTTGCAGCCACTGCGCCTCTCACGTTAGGATATAATAATAGTCGCTACCAACCAGAAACTGAGAACTTGAACATTATGTCAAACTGTAATGGAGTGAAAACTAAATGACAAATCAACCTGATAATTAATAGACTGTAACAGTAACAGTAAAGGCCTACAAATGCTGGTTAAGTCTCCATTTGGGTTGGGTTGTTTCTGTGTTGTTGCTATAGTAACCCTAGACCTGAGCCAGCAGATGTTTGATAGACTCAACCTGATGATCTGACTGAATTTTATGTTTTAAAACCTTGCAAACATTGTGACAATGAAGAAACTCGTACAGACTTAAGGAGAAATGACAGATTTCCCACTAGCATTACATTACAATGACTTCAAACACCTCATCATTCAGGCTTCGGGGCATTAAAAAGGTGAATGCCAGAGATCGAAGTTCTCAATAGAAGATATCTATATTGGATATTTCATTTGCAAACTTAATCCCCCAAAAGGACTGAATGATGAGATGTTATAGCATGTCTCTAAGGAGCTTTAGGATCAGATAGACCTGTTTATGATGCAGTATTTCACATCCAACGCTGTATATCTGTAAATATTCTTATGTGTGTGATGTGACGTTGAGTTGCACTTAATCCTGTTTGCATGGACTCTTAATTTGACAGATTGCACACGTCACCAGAGAGTCACCAGCCCACACCTCTGCACACAGGATGGGTAATGGTAATTGTTTAAAATAGCACATATAATCAATTGAAACACACATCATGCATCTGAGGTCATTGGATGTGTGAATATGTCCTATTAAAAAAAAAACAACAACTTTCAAATCCTATTTTTCACTTTTGAAACCATACCTCAAACTTTCCAGCTTTCGAACCTTCTTTTTGATTGTTTGAACTGTGATAGTTAGTTAATGTCAGACCCTCAAAGTCATTGTCATTGTGTTTCATGTTGAATCAGCAATCTGAATGTGCATGTATCTCATTGAGGACTCATGTGTTGATTGTGAGGAGATACTGAGGCAGACATAATCAAGCAGCAGTCAAACACATGTGAACAGCTAGAAGCTAATTGTCACCTGGACAGTGAGGGTCCTTCTTTGTCTCTGTGGGTCCAGACACTCATCTCCGAAATTCAGCAGGACCTGGAAATGAGGCAGTGGCCGACCGTGGAGCCCGTAACTCTGGATCTCTGATAACCAGGAAGGAGATAAGATCATGTTATTAATGTTTTTGATATCAGAAATACATCTGAACTGGCAGATTCAAATGAATTCATCAGAATTTCATTTGAAGAAGCGTGACCTTTGGGGGGTGATTCGAATGGAAAGTCCTGGTCACACCATGCATGCAAATACAATTAGGTGTCAGAGCTTTACACAGCTGGGGCTGTCTTAGCATGTGGGTGGGGATGATGTGGCTGTGTTGAAGTCATGTGACTCACCTCACCATGAAATGCTACTTTGAAAAGTTTGTTCATAAAAAGGCTTTTCTTTTTTTTTGGGGGGGGGGGGGGGGTTGTTTAATTTTGGTTTTGTTCTTATAAGTGCTTTACAGTAAATGAGGTGCAGTTGGAGTTTTCTCAGAGATAGTTTAACTGAAAGACAGTAAGTTGATTTTTGCAGAAGTAAAAACTGTCCGGTTGATTTACAGTAAACTAAGCCTTTCACTCTGTTTCAGTGTGACCCTGTTAACCCTAACCCTAACCCTAACCCACACCATTAGTCAGATCATCAGGTATTTGGTTGTCTGGCTCTGAATTTAACCGTAATGCTTTTTTTGGGTAACCAAGTGAAATTTGTCCATAACACCAAATATCAAACTGTTACTTACTATTTGATCAGATTTAAATAAGAATGGTAAATATTTAGGTGGTGAAGACACAGCTATCTTGACTCTTAGTGCTTTGAAGGGGTCAACTTCTAAAAATACTGGATCACACACTTCCTGTAACACAGCTTGGTCGCACCTTTCATTAGACACCCACTCTCTATGTCTTTCATATTTCACATACCTCCAGTTTGTAATGCTGGCTCTCTGTTATCAATTTCAAAATTCAGAGCATCCGAAATCCAAAATAACCCCAAATGACATCACTATGATTTCACCTGGGTTATCTTTTTCTTTCGGTTTTGCACAGACAGTATAGTGTTTGTTCTGTTTTTGGTTTTCTATAGCTGGCTTGTTGGCCTGTCCTCTCTGCATGCCAAGTTATTGAACTTATCCATTGTACTATTTTAATATTGGATGGGGGATATTTACAGAAACATGCTGTCAGACTTTTGCTAGCGCCCTACAAAGCTAAAGAAGAAATAGTATAAGTTTCCACCGATTGAAATGTTCTCATCATGACAAGTGAACTGAATCTGATGAGCAAAAATTGGTGGAGTGCCCCTTTAAAAATCTAAAATGTTGACGATTTTATTTAGATTCAATTCTTATATTTGGTAAGGCTGCTTGTATTTAGACATTTAACATATTATATTATGTTATAAGTATAGGAAGAAAAATGTTTGGTAGCTTTTCCGTTGATATCGTGCTGCACTTCACTGACAGAATCTATTGGCAACAGTCTTGATAATCTTTTAAGTCATTTATGGAGCAGAAATCTTCAACATTTGATGCTTGCCAGCTTTTAAAATGTGAAGATTTGCTATTTAACATGATTGCAAATACAATCTTTGGATGGTGCTGGTTGCTTCGGCAATCTGAAGACGCCACTTCGGACTAATTTTTCACTTTGATACTTTATAGATTAATAAATGAATCAAAAATCATCATTAGTTGCGGTTCTGTCCCTGCTGTCTCACCTGTGAGGTAGTCCTGTGTGTGGAGGAGTTTACAGGTGACCTCTCTGTCCAGCTTGTTGGGCTTCTCTCCGTACGCCGACAGTCCTGCCTGCCAGTACACTCGGCTCTGACACAGTCTGCGGGCGTAGAGTCCGTCTGGAGTCATCCACAAAAACACTCCCCTCTCCAGGTTGGTCGGAGGACTCGGTGGACAATCCTCCGCTCTCCTCTGAGCTGAGAGGCTGTCCACAGGCAGAGGCACTAGCTCCAGGCCTTCTGGGGAAAGGTAGTGCTTCTCCTCTGGGGAGCACGGAGTGAGGTGACACCCCTTCGGACTGGAGGTGGTAACCTCTCTCACCAGATTGCCCCGGAAAAATACAGACACATGCAGACGGAAATCTATGTGGAGGACAAAAAGACACAGGTACAGGTCATTAAATGTGTTTTTTTTTCCACTTTTTGATGATTTAATCTCTTTGAATTCTGTTTTTTAGTGTGGTGTGTCGTCTTTCACTCATCCTTGTACACGTCATATCCGTATAATTAAGGGTTAATTGTAATTTGCAGTGAAGTTACCTTTTATGTGAGTCACAAATAAGCCCCCACCTTTTTCTTTTCTCTTACATCCCACCTCTTCTCTTTCTCTGACTTCACACAGAATGAGCTGTCTGACATTTTGAACTCTTCAAAAAATTCTCATGCATGTGATACATGTGTATTTATAAGACTCGTGCTGTCAGCATTTTGTCTCTCTCTCCTCCACCATCTGATCAATCTCTGTATCGGGCTTTCCATCTTTGCC
Source organism: Scomber japonicus (assembly GCF_027409825.1). NCBI lineage: Eukaryota > Metazoa > Chordata > Actinopteri > Scombriformes > Scombridae > Scomber > Scomber japonicus. The sequence goes on along the minus strand of NC_070584.1, from coordinate 30,605,455 downwards.
TCCTCAAACCAACTCTCATTTTTAAATCTGTGGCTCCAACTCTTGTTTCAAAGTTTCCACTCCATCTCATCAACCATGCCTGTGTTTTTATTATATCCTGAACAAATACTTCACCCAACGAAGGTCATGTCATTGGAGATATATTTATAGATTTTTGTAAAGCCTTTGAGGTAATGATGCTCCCCTCATATCTATACGATAAGTCCCAAGTAGTTGAAATCAGTCATGTAAAATCCCCCCCTTATAACTTGTAAAATGGGAGTTCCACAAGGCAGCATGTTGGGACCTTAACACTTTCTTCTGTATATCAATGACCTTTCCTATAGCTATGTGATTACTCTAATTGACGCTTATATGCAGACGATACTGTAATGTATATTTCTGATTTAAAACCTGACGTCAACATCTCAAAACTCCCCTCCGATCACTATTTAGATGACTGGTTGAACTCTAACTCAATTGTAAATGTCAAGAAAACATAATGTAAGTATTCGTTGATTCATATCTTACTTATCCACTAAAGAGAACATATCTCAGCTGTATTGTTTCAGATACATCCTATTGTCTCCCAATGTTGTCCCTCACAACAAAGTAAATTATTGAACCAAGACCAAGTCTACACAATAGAGCCTGTAAGATCCTTTCTTCACTTTCTAATGCCTTGACTCAGACCTACACAAATAATCCATCCATTAAATTTTACTTTCCGATACAGAACAATAGCTATAATTGTCTCTTATATGCAGATGATACTGTAATGTATATTTCTGTATATTTTAAAACCCTCGGCATCTCAAAACTCCCCTCCGATCACTATTTAGATGACTGGTTGAACTCTAAATCAATGTTAAATGTCAAGAAGTGTAAGTTTTTGTAGATTCATATCTTACTTATCCACTAAATTGTTTCCGATACATCCTATTGCCTCCCAATGTTGTCCCTCACAACAAAGTAAATTATTGAACCAAGACCAAGGCTGCACAATAGAGCATGTAAGATCCTTTCTTCACTTTCTAATGCCCTAACTCAGACCTACACAAATAATCCATCCATTAAATTTAACTTTCCGATACAGAACAATAGCTATAATAGTCTCTTATATGCAGATGATACTGTAATGTATATTTCTGAAACTCCCCTCCGATCTCCACTATTTAGATGACTGGTTGAACTCTAAATCAATTATAAATGTCAAGAAAACATAATGTAAGTACACTAAATTGTTTCAGATACATCCTACTGTTGTCCCTCACAACAAAGCGTAAGATCCATGGGAAACTTCCCCCTTGTACTCATCACTGCACTTCACTTTCTAATGTCCTGACTGTTCAAAAACAACGCAAATAATCCATCCATTAAATTTTACTTTCCGATACAGAACAATAACTCAAACCTCCAACACTTACTGCTCTACTTCCAAGACACAACACTTCACCAGATCAAGTTCACGTGCATTTATTCAAATACCGAGCTCCCATATTACATTAGAGCAATAACCTCTATTACACACTTCAAACAGGCCTATAAACACTATCTGATGGAAGGACGCACCTGCAAACACTGATCCAGCTCACGTAAACCATCACACCTCCTCAACCACTGAAGTCCTCCTCTTTTAATGTCTGTGTATCTTTATATGTGATGTTGTTGTTTTTTAAATGATGCAGAACAGGAAGCTACTGTAAACCAGTCAGGCTAGTTTAAATGTGAGATGTAGTGCACTCACATTAGTCTTCTGATCATTCAGTGTACTTACTACGAGACATATTCACTCATTCACACATATATTCATAAGCTGATGGCAGTTTGGGGTTCAGTTTTTTTTGGCCATGGTCATCGTTGACATGTGGACTAGATTATAGGAGCCGGGGATCGAAATCGCTGATCTTTCGATAAGTGGAACGACCGGCTCTACTGCCTGAGACACAGCCGATCATAATGTAACATATTTTAACATCTGTACTGTTACTTTTATTCTCTTGCTGTCTAATAATAACAATAATAATAATAAAATGAAAAATGTTAAGACTCCTACCACATCTGGCCTCTAACACCTTTCTCTACCCGATTCATGTCTCTCAGAAAAGCCAAAAAATGATCTTAGAAAAGTTTTTAAAGATATTTTTTCAACTTTAATGACAGCCGATCTATTAGAGCAGAGTTATCCAAAGTCCACTCTGCAATATTGCATTGATAAGCCTTTTCAAAGACGTCTAAATGTATATAGGCAAACATTTGACTGCATAGTTTTAAAGTTATGTCTTCATCTTTGCAACAATATGTTTGCATATGACCATAAGATATTGATACTCCCATTAGTTTATACATTATGTAAAGATGTATTCACTGCTTGATCTTAATTTCTGACATTATAGACTAAATGTGGACAAACTGAAATCCCATTTAATATGTAGTTAAGGATATCACCGAGACCCAGAGGCCCCCCCCCCCCCCTCCTTTGGATTTTATTGCGTGCGAAAAAGGAGGAAAAAGAAAAGTGAACTGAAAGTGTTAGTCTACCTGAAAGTGGCTCCGCTGATCTGATGCCGGCGTCCAGTGTAAAAGGCGAAGACTGACTATCAGCAGGACCGTAAGAGTAAATTGAGGCTCTGAGCTGATACCCTGCACACACACACACACACACACACACACACACACATAAAACCTCAATACAAGCAGAGAAAACAAACTGTGTGTGCAATGCTAAAAAACTGCCATGGATGCTCCTGCTTATATATGAATATGAGTACTGTACCATTCTCCATAGCTGGCCCCTGCCACGGCAAGCTGCGAGGGGGACAGGGACACTGAGAGAAGGTCAGCTCCGGCAGGGTGGTCTGCTCCGTAGCAAAGTCTCTCCAGTTGCATTCAGCTGGATTCAGGTACGGAGGCATCTACACACGGAGATAAAAACAGTTTAGCCAACTATACATTTCTTTACATGAGATATGCTGCCTTCAAGCTTCCGTGATGTTAATAATATGACCTCCTGTTAAGGCTAAAGCTGACATAAAGTCATAAAAACTTAAGACTTATTGTTTTTAAAGCTTTGTTTTTTATGACCTGGAGCGACTGAGGGTGTTTTTTGACAACAGAGGGAGCTCCACAGCAGGATTAAACAGTATAATGGTGCATTGTTAACTCTCTAAAAATGTAGCTGTTATGTGCCAGAAACATGAATTAGTAATAAAGCTATCTTTTAAAACTCCTATTATATTAACAGCATTACAGATAAGCCACTCTGCTCTTAGTTAGGATTTTAATGACATGAAGAAGACAAAAATGAATTTAGTATAGTTGACATAGTACTATAATAATATTCCTGTTCATATTTACTTGTAAAGGTAATAAATATGTATAACTGGGCTGATAAATGACCGAAAATATGTAAAAACAACAAATAGGCCTGAGTTTTTATCCAGTAAAAAGATCTGACATTGATTGCTATCGCCTTCTCATGAATTCAGATTTGCTGCTTTTGTTTGTGGTGTGTGATAGAAAATGGAATATTTTGTGGTTTGGGGTTGTTGGTTTGACAAAACAAGTGATTTGATGATGTCACCTTGAGCTTTAAGAGAGTGTGATTTTCCATTATTTTTACATTTCATAAACCAAATAAATAAATCATAAATAATATGAAAGCTAAAATTGAGTGAAAATGTAGAAAATGCACATCATCATTATTTGAATGTCTGATATTGTCTATAAAAAAGTTAAATGCATGTGTTTTTAATATCGGCTGCTGACATGATTTTCACATTTTCTTACACTTAAATCAGTAATCAGTTTTTTAAAAAGTAGCATTAGTTAAACTTTGTGATGCAGCTTATGAATCTGTGACTCTCCACACAAGATCATTCATGCATGCAGTGTGCTCTCTCATCCACTGTTTCTGCTGCACATCCAACCTCTCTCTCTCTCTCTCTCTCTCTCTCTCTCTCTCTCTCTCTCTCTCTCTGTCTCCTCCCACCTCACTCACTCATTTTAATATACGAAAATCACCTGAGTTTGCAGGGCAGGGTAGGTCGCGTGCCCCCCATAGCTCATCGGACTCAGAGGACTGTCTTCCTGTCTGGGTCCTGAGTGGAAAAGACAGACAAGATAACATTAAAAAAATCCAGCAAGCCTGAATGAACGACCTCTGATAAGTTGCAGCATCTAAAACAGGACAAAAAACTCCACATGTCTGAGCTTTATCAATCACACAAATGTAGTTTCAGAAAAAGTCCAACTCTAAAAATAAAAGTAAAAATCATAAAAAGAAGCTAATATTTGACTTTGAGGTGAGACTGACTTTTCTTGGCTCCCTCGGGGATGATGCGGTAGACTTTGTAAGGGTCTGAGATGTCAAGCTGGCTCCTCTCCACCAGTTCCTCAAAGTCATTGCTCTTGTTGAGGGCGCAGCGGAGACGTGTCTTCCAGGTCGGCGGGTCTGGCTTGTCGATCCCCTCCCGAAACTTGCCTTTAAACAGCGCCCAGGCCTGCACATGCAAACAAGGTCACCCACGTACAACTTTAAAAACCTTAAGTGTAGTTTTTGACAGGATGAGAACAAACAATGCTGCAAACTGGACTCAAGCTCTTATTGCAAAAGCTTGAAGAAATGACTTTTTTTGTTGTTGCATCCTCTCAAGAATAATTAATCAGCATCAATCATCTTTTTTTTTTTTAAGAAAATGTCTCTTGGAGAAAAACAGCTTCCTGCATCTCAAATTTAAAGATTTTCAAGTTGTTGGTCTTTTATGACACAGGGTTTATGATTGTTGCTCGTGAAGTTTTAAGAAGTCATAATTGGCTCTGTGACTGTCAAGAAAGGGTTAAAAACAAGGAGTAACGCGTTTGTCACGTGAATCCATCAATAGGCTGATAATTGTCATTTTCAGGCTTACTATATATGCAACATTATACCATGAAATAAATATGAAACCCCAGTGGTACTAAATGTGTTATTAATGAGTTATTAATCTTACTTTTCAAGGATGTTTATTGTAACACTTTAACATCTTAAATATGTGTTTTTGTGTCACTTTGTGCGCTCTTTTCATTCTGACAGATGTTGTACTCTGGATGGATGAAGGATGCGGTTGGAGGGTCTCGTACCTTGAAAAGCGCGGCATCCTCATCCCGGTTGTAGTCCTGTTTCCCGGCGTGTTTCCATGGTATCCTGAAGATGGTTTTCTCATCGTTTTCCCACACCAGACCGGGATATTTCCCGCAGTCCACCTGCTCGATCAGCCACTGCCTCAGCTTCCCGTTACCGCTGCTCCCGGAGCCACCGTAATCCACGTCGGGGTTCATCTCTGCCCAAACAGACGCACGCAACAAGTCCACGATTAGATCCTGCAATGCAAAGCCATGTGCTCATGCATGGGTGTTTTAGAAAGTACTGCAAAAGTTAAGAACAAAAAAAAAAAAAAAAAAAAAAGGAAAGAAAGAAAGAAAGAAAAAGAGATGATGAGTCTATCCAAGTATGTAAAACTCACTGAAGGTTAAACCACTTGATATATATTTCTCTCCCACGCAGAAAAAAAAGAAGCTGTGCCTTTTAATCGGAGTGGTCTTACCTGTGAAACTCGAAACCCGTCAAGTTTTGAAATCAATCAGTCTCAGTCAGAAAGCCCTCATCATTACAGCGCGCCCGCTTAAATTCAGCAGCCTATAGAGAGACTGAGGAGGGCGGAGACAAAGTGAGAGAGAGAGAGAGAGAGAGAGAGAGAGAGAGAGAGAGAGAGACGGGGATGCTGAGAGGAGGAGGACGCACCTGCTGGCTGCTGCCTGCGAAGCTTATCTGCGCACACACAGCAGCAGATCTCCAGTAAGACACCGAGCGAGGGGGAAACCCTGCCGGCGTCAGTCACAAATGTGTCACACACCCGCACACGTGGAAAATCATGGGACGGAGTCGAAAACAATTCTTTGAAACGATTAAAGCTTTACGAAAAATAACTATATAGTGGTCTTACAGTAGAAGTGATGAACAAAAAAAAAACATCCCATTTGGAAGATTGTAACAGACAATTAAACAAGAACTGCCCCTCTAACAGAAAACAGATAAGATTATTATCTGTGTCATACCTGCAGATGCACTTCTTATAATAACCATGTTCTAGAGAAACAAACACTAAATTGGATTATCTAGAGTTCAAATCAAGTCTTTTTTTTTTTTTTTTGGCAGTGGTAAGTATTCAGTGAAATTATATCACACCACCACATTAACAGTATGTGACAGCTTTAGTTATTTTACATTAATAAGTTGCCTTTTATATATATAATCAGCTCATAAATGATGTGATGTAGTGTTATAGATTTCAAGAGAAAACACCAAACAACATTACTGCTGCTTACACATCAATGCATCATCAATAATAACAATAATTGTCAAATAGTAGTAAAATATCATTAAATTATGAATGGATGCTTCTACATATTAAACATCACTTTATTTTACTTCTTATAGCACAAACTGCAGTGAGAGCAGATAAACTGTACATTCAGGCAAGATAACAAGCTTATATTTTACTAAATATAATGATAATATTGTATTTTATATAAGTACTTTTGAGGCAGAAACACATCTCAAAAACAAGGATAAAGAAACAATATCAAGCAGAGAACTGTAATAAGAACCATTAATACAATATTTGTTAACAATAAACCTAAAATATTAAGAATAAACAATTTAATAGGAATAATTAGCAAAGAATAAAACATTTGCAATAAGTCAGATACTTGTTCATCTCCATTTTCTTCTATATTTGACTTACATACAGTATATATTGTACTTTCTTCTCCACTACATTTATCTGATAGCTTTACTAACTTTACTGATTACAGTGTTTATATGATCAGATTATAAAATATGATTATAGATTAAACTTCCTTATAGTGTATAAAGTAGATATGATCATCTCCACCCCAACAAATAACAATATAAAAAGACGGACATTAATGCATCAGTATTAACAATATAATTATAGTTATAGTATTCATAATGAGTACTTTTTTTTTAAAGTATATTTTTTTGGGCTTTTTGCCTTTTATGTACAGGTTAGTAGAGATAGACAGAAAACAGGAGGCAGAGAGGGGGGAATGACATGCAGAATAGGACCGCTCGGTGCAGGATTCGAACCGAGGACTGTAGCCTCAACACATGGGGCGGGTGCTCTACCCACTGAGCTATGCTCAACCCTTACTTTTACTACTTTAAGTAAATTTCACTAAAGACAAGATTGTTTTCTTGTTCTGTTTAAAGGCCATAAATGACTAAAACTATCTAAAAATGAAAACATAATTTCATATATAGCAGAAATGTGTTATCTGCTTTTCTATATCTTGTTATTATAGTCACGACCTTTCAGATTTAATTTGTGACCCCTTCCCGACCCCCCATGCCATGTTGTGACCCAGTTCTCTAAACAGAAACAGTAATATTCACTTACACATCTTCTGTCAAATAACATTTTATTAAGCAAAAATGCAACTTTGCTGAATCAGAAACATAAAGGTGTGACTCATCTAATCTAACAAGCTGTTTCCTTGAAACTGAATGAAAAGTACTTAGCATACATAATCATGTAATATTCTTTGGACCATGCACAAAAAAAAAAAAAAAAAAAATCAACCTTTTTTTTTTTTTTTTTAAACTTTTCAATAACATATAATGCAAATAAACAAAGACAAACTGCTTCAAATAGTGCTTTACTGGAACATACTGTATCTTTTCACAGAAAGTAATACTCATATTTCAAGTAGAAGACACAGCATAACATAACTGACGGGGGGGGAGTGCACACTGCTAAATGTGTGTTCACACTGTGTACTATGTGTACATAGTTTCTTGTGGTCATGCTTGACTGCCCTTGCATGTTGTTTTGGCAGTTATGGGCAAGGACATGTCATTTTTGAAGGGGACTGATAGACTTGATATTTAAAAAAAGTCCCCGATAGTTAAGCTATTCAGAGCTAGGGGAGATTCTGGTGGGAGGGGGATCGATAACTTTTTGTCAGGATTGATAATGAAAGGCAGAAATCCTCTTTTATCATGCAGCTGCTGATCTTAGTGAGTGTAACAGTCCGAGCAGCAGCAGCAGGAACAGCAGCAGCAGCCCCTCCCACAGTTCATCTTGTGCTGACGTAAGAAGAAGAAGAAGAAGTTAGCGAGACTTTGCTCAGGTGCCGCTTGCAGCTCGAGACGGTGTGATGCTGGTTGCCAAGGCGCTGCCGTTGCCGTTGGCATTGGATTTGCGAGTCAAAAGAGCTCCGACTTCCTCATCGTCACTGAATGAGGTACTCCCGTACCGGTCCTTCCACCAGGTCCGATACTGGAGGAGAGAGGAGAGTGTAAAAGTGAAAAAACTGTGGGAGAGTAAAGAGAGAGAGAGAGAGAGAGACAGAGAGAGAGAGAGAGAGAGAGACAGAGAGAGAGAGAGAAAGAGGGAGAGAAAGAGAGTGAGAGAGAGAGAGGCAGAGAGAGAGACAGAGAGAGAGAGAGACAGAGAGAGAGAGAGAGAGAGAGAGAGAAGAGAGAGAGAGAGAGAGAGAGAGAGAGAGAGAGAAAGAGGGAGAGAAAGAGAGTGAGAGAGAGAGAGGCAGAGAGAGAGACAGAGAGAGAGAGAGAGACAGGGACAGGAGGACATCTCATGTTAGATTTCAGTCCTGGTTGATATGGCGACGCCTGGCAGCAGCAAGTGCATTTTAATGGGTCAGCATCCTTCAAGCTGTTTGTCACATTGTCAAAACAGTGTCTGAAACCTCTTCCCGCAACCTCCAGTCATCTAAAATGGGACATCTACGTAGGACGATTACTGTAATGATCTCAAACTATAAAAAAATCTCACTTCACACGAAACATTTAGCCAGGTGTGTCAGTCTCACGTACTTTACAAACGAACCCGTGGTGGTGGTGATTATTGCATGTCGTCGCCCTTTATGACATGTCAGTTATTCACTCCGCCTTAAGAGTGCAACCATTCAGAACAGCTGTAAACATTTTTTGCCTTCAGACGTGGTCTAACAACACGTAATGTCTCAATCATATCCGTCTTTTAGTTCTATGGGAACCAGACTTCTGTTTAAAATGTTTTTACTTCTACGGACCACTAAGGACAGAAATGCAACTAGTGTTTATCTGTTGGATACCCAAAAAATCTGTCATTGTGTTTGAGTTAAAAAAAAAGGCTTTAAACGAGCTAGTTTGTGTGACAGAGTAGATAAAAGGGTTCATACTTGTCACAAATGTATTTAAAGGCTCTATATGTAACTTATTTCTCTTTTTTTATTACCATTGGGTATTAACGTCACTTAAAATTTTTTATATAATCCGACTTTTTTTTTTTGGTTGTGCAGCTAATGGGACAGCGAGGTGCCACCATCAACCACAACACATTTCACAATAAAAACCAAACAAAACACGCCCACTACCCGAGTACACACAAAGTTAAAACATTATTTCTTCAACAAAGGAGCAGAAAACAAGCTCCAACAATGTTTGATTTCACAGCACGCACTTCGGTTAAAGCAAACTGAACCTTTAACAATGTCGTAAAAATGTCCAATACATTTATACTGAGTGAGCTCATGATCTTCCACATGCACTGGCTTTCCATAAAAAAAACAGGCTTCACTAGTATTAATAAAAGCTTCTATACATATAGTTAATTATTCAATGGAAATACACTAAATGGCAAACAAAAGCACAACTGCAAACCAATACACAACCTTCACCGTCATATCTATAATGCCTTTATCCACTCCCACTCCTCCCGCAAAAAGGAAATTTATTGATATATATTTACGTCTTATCAACTGCACATCTGCTCCAGGTCATAAATACAAAGGCTAACTGTGAGATTGACTGAGAGATGTCTCCAATAATGAGATTTGGTGTAATTAAAATCATCTTACAGTGAATTCAATGGAAATACACTAAATGACAAAAGCCTTGTTGAACCACACACATGGGTTAAAGTTACCTTCACTGTCATATTTATAATAATAACAATAGAGATAAAGGTTAGGGGATGATTGTAGTTACAGTTTTTAAACAACTGTCCTCACTCACAGTCAGAAATAGGAGATGAACAGCAGTCTACTGTTGGGTTAATGCCTTTATCCACTCCGACTCCTCCCGCAAAAAGGACATTTATTGATATATATGTACGTCTTCTAAACTGCACATCTGCTCCAGCTCATAAATACAATGGCTGTGTGATTTTTGGCTGACTGACATTATAATCTGTCTCCAATAATGGGCTTTGGAGTAATTAAAATCATCCGGATTTTTCACTTACAGTGAATTCAATGGAAATACACTAAATGGCCAAAAAAAAGCCTTGTTGAACCACACACATGGGTTAAAGTTACCTTCACCGTCATATCTATAATAATAACAATAGGGTTAAAGGTTAGGGGATGATTGTAGTTACAGTTTTCAAACAACTGTCCTCACTCACAGTTAGAAATAGGAAATGAACAGCAGTCTCTTGTGGCAAAGTCTACTGTTGGGTTAATGCCTTTATCTACTACAACTCCTCCCGAAAAAGGAAATGTATTGATATGTACGTCTTCTCAACTACACATCTGCTCCAGCTCATAAATACAATGGTTAACTGTGAGATTTTTTGGCTGACTGACATTACAACTGTCCTCATTCACAGTTAGAAATAGGAGATGAACAGCAGTCTCTTGTGGTCTACTGTTGGATTAATGCCTTTATCTACTCCAACTCCTTCCGCAAAAAGGACATTTATCAACTGCACATCTGCTCCAGCTCATAAATACAATGGCTGTGTGATTTTTGGGTGACTGACATTACAATCCATCACCAAAAAATGGGGTTTAGTATAATTAAAATCATCCAAATTATAACTTTCAGTGAAATCAGCGTTTTTATGTGTCACTCACTTCTGTCACCTCTGTGTTTTCAAACTCCTCCAGCTGCCGCAGGAAGCCCAGGTTAGGCCCCGCACACGGTCTGGCTGCCCTCACCGCCGCCAGAGACTCCACCCAGCCGCGGCCCGTTACCGTCATGATGTAGGCCACCACTAAGGTAACGCTGCGGGACACTCCCGCCACACTGAGACCACACACACACACACACACAGAGAGCTTCGGTTGGAGTAAATCATCACATATTTTGATTATTTAGTGTTTTCCCGCCTTAAAGTTGTGGTTATCTGGAGCCCACCTGGGGTCAGTTGAGTCATGAAATGTGCAAATCTGTATTCTCAGTTTAGAGATCTGATTTACAAGCTGTGCCTGATGTGTAGGCTAACTGGCATCCGGCTTTATTTTGGAAACATCACACCCACTAAAACCAAATTAAACCCTTCCTGATATCTGGTCCCTCCCATCCATCCTGTTTCACTTTGAAGTACATCCCGTTAACTAAAATGCCATGTCATTGTGACTGTAAATTTTAATTTGATGTAGTTTATGTCCGTGTGTATATATTTGTGTGTACACTTGTGTTTGTGGATTTGTAATTCGAGATTCGAGGCACTGATTTACAGATTTACAGATTTACACATAGATATCTTTTTTTCTCTCAGTGGTGCTCTCTAGTTATGTTGTGTATGTATGTAGTGTTTGATATAAGGAATAGATAACGGGTGACATGAAACAGAAACCCATATTTTTGTCAGACACTGAGACATGTCCTGACTCGTTGTTTGTGGATAATGAAAAAATCACCTATACAAACAAAAACTTTCTTACTTTCTCCCTTACTTTTCTCACCCACAAAACAAATGAAACCAGACAGATACAGTACCAGTTTACTTTCGTACACTTAAATTAAATATGAGAGAAGAGATGGAGAAGTATGTGATAAATAGTATAGTGGGTAAAAAAACACAAACAATATGAAAATGTTTAATGTTAAATAATTAAAAAAAATAAAAGCTCAGTATCGTTTTAACATGACTTTAAAATAAAATACTTAAATAGGAACAAATCAAACAACAGGATCTTTGGGGTTTACTCACCAGTGGACGAGGCAGCCTTCCCCTTTCAGCCTGGACTCATGTATGAACATGATGCTGTCCCTAAAGTACTGCATGCTGGCAAAAATGATAAATACTGAATTAAAATGTTGAGGCCATATTTCACAATATCTGGTATTTTATTTTTAAAACAATATTCCTCAGACATCATAGGACAACCAAATGATCTTATGCATCTATTCAAATTCACCCGACTCAGTTTCATATGATGCAATAATTTATATTTACTGCATCATATTAAAATAAATCAGGTGAATTTGAACAGAATGTATTTGATTAAATATTAGTTGGTGAACTTTTCTAACCAGAAGGCATAATACATTTTAAGATGTATTTTGTATTTGTACATTTCTCTGCATGAATGCACTGAATGAGGTTACATTTGTATGAAATTTAAAAAAGTATGTTCATAAAATATCAAAGAAGTTAATTTTATGCAAACTTTTTTTCCCCATAAACTGTGAAAATTACAATAGGACTCTAATTTGACCTTTTCTTTCTTATTTTTCCTCTTCTTTATTGGCCATATTGCAGTGTATTGTATATACAGTATATTTTTATATCATATCTAAAGATACTCACAGGTTTTGCTTTGAGTGGTCAGAAGCAGATATACAAAGGTATGTCTTGTCCTATAAAGAAGGTAGGGAATAATTTAGACTCAAACAACACCATACAATATATTCTCTACATAAGAAGACAATGAATTCATATTAACAACAGTGAATAAACTGCCGCGAGGGTCTTTATCCTCCCAGGTCATCAGTTTGAACACCGGGTCGTACACACTTCCTGTTTTTTGGGTGTATGGGACGGCCCCTGAAACCTTGCCCCTCTGACCCTATTGCTTAGCACTGGAGTGCTTAGGTCATGACATAACGACATGTGCCTGTGTGTGTGTGTGTGGGTGTATATGTGTGTGTGTGTTTTGCACTGTGCACCTGGCAGCTGATGGTACATACATGGCCCCAGAAACCACCTTGTCCCGTAATGACTGCACTGCTGCGAAAGCCCCTGAGCCCTCTGGGACACACTGAGCTCTGGAAGCGCTCCAGACAGGTCAGCCTGCACATGCAAACCTCAGAGCTGCTGTACTATACATGCACGCACTCACTTAAACACACATATTATAGATAGATTGAGTCACATTATGCAAACAAATACTGAGAAAGACCTCATGTATCTTTGCACCATCACTCTCAAAACTGATCATGTGCCTGTGACTAAGCGATTTTTATAAAATCAAACCCACACTGACAAAAAATCAATAAACAGTCAAACCATTTGCACGCAATATATAGATTGCATAAAGGCATTTTTTTTACCTTATTTAATTTTGCAGTATGTTAAGTGATACCATATATAGTATTAATTGCACATCTGATCTTAGAGACTTTTTTTTTTGTGCAAATTTATACCTTCCTCTGTCAGGAACCATCAGGCTGTCTTCCAAGAAATCAATCACTCAGCGGGTTGACTGTTAGGTATGCAAATACACCATCCCATCTGGCTATTCGGGCTACGCCAGTAAAACAGACCTGAGTCATCATTATGCAATTGAACTCAAAAAAGCCGCGTCATGCCTACAATGAGAACCAACGATGCTGCGATCAAGTTTAAGAATTGTACAGCAGCAGATATAAATGAGTGAAGCTCTGAGAGAAGGTCTGGAGGCTCAGACATAATTTCAAGCCCAAAACCTTTTGGTGGTTGACCAGTTTGAGTAGTGATACTGTAATACAAGTTGCTGTTTCTCTTCAGTGTAATGAAACATACTAGCATGGACGGAGAAAGTGTACAGAAATCTCTGAGAACTTTTCAAGTTCGCTTTCAACAAGAAAAGATGAAAGTTGTGAAAGCGGACATTGTCAAACGATGTCAAACGAATTCAAGATTTTCAAAGGCAAGTCAAATGCGGACGAAGAGAGGAAAATATTACAATGTGATGTGTTTGCTGGGCTGAAATAAAATGACAGTGAACAAAATCAAAATTTAAATGCATATGATAAATTATTGGATGTGTAGAAGTACAAAAAGTGTGCAACATTTAGCTAATTGCTGTTTCATAATGCTACTGAGAGGATAGCATCACAGGAAACTTTTTAATTAATTCACTTTTATATTATATTTCAGTTGTGAGGAAGGTATATTCATACATCTGTTACCAAATGGAAATCAGTGAGAGCAAATTTCAACTTTCAGCCTACCAAGTTCTCACGGGAGAAGCTCTTTCTCACCTCCTGACACTCAGTCTCTCACGTACACTCAAACACACACACACACACACACACACCCAAGAAAAACGCCTTTCCCGCTCTTTCATACACAAATCGCCACGTCTAAATGCAGCGAAGAAAAAAGCAAGAAACCTTTTATAATGCAGTTCCACTTTCAAGACTTTATGGACTTCAAGCTGTTGAGCTAAAAGCATCATGTGTGAAAAAATATCCTACAGCAGGTTGGCTTGCATCTGCATCACAGCTGCAGCACAGACACATCAACTGAAAAGAACATACAAATTTAGTTCTGATATTGGCAGGGATCATGTAACGCAATATTGAAGCATCACAGTCAATTAGAAAAAAAAACTGCTTATTAAGTCAAACCTGGTGAATTTCCAGGTCTTGTGACTGATACAAGAACAAAAGGACTTTCCATGCAAAATTGAAAATAAGAACTTCTGACTTTCACATCTATTGAAGTTGTCCATTTCAACATCCTTTGATAAACTTATGATATTTTCTTTTAATGCTATTCTCTTCCTCTTTATCCTTTCAAGGAACAACTACAATGAGCTCATATAATAAACCCTTCAGAGCTAAAAGACAACCAATTAAACACAATACCTCAAGAGATACCAAGGTTATACAGTGATGAATATTAGAGTTGAAATTGTCTGATTAATGGTTTAAATCATATTTCAAGCATCAAAAATATTGCCTAGAATGTGAGGATAATCTGTTTTTTCTTGTTTTATATCATAGTAAACTACTTTGTTTGATTTTTGGACTATTGTGGGGAAAAAAGTGAAAAACAATTAATCTTGGGGGCTCTCTTTTTCCGACTAGATAATTGATCAATTAATTGGAAAATCTAACAACAGATTAGTCAATTGAGAAAAATAATTGTTAGTTGCAGCTTTGATGAAGATATTAGGTCAGGAAAAGGCAGTGAAGAACTTCAGGTCTACTCTCAACCTGTCATACTTTCAGAATGACTACTAAAGCAAATCGGGACATTGAGAAGAAGAAAAAAACACTGTTGAGTTCATAGGTGACTTTTTGGCTGAACTGGTGTCAGGGTCAGGGTCAGGGGGTCGTGCACACTGCTAAGACACACGGAGACAAAGACGTTTCACCTCCAAGATGGGTGCAGCTGTGTCATGGATGGACAGGATGTGGGTGATGTTGTGTTGCGCCAGCAGCTCTTTGTCTTGAGCATCTGTGGATCGCAAAGACAAACCAAGAGATTGCAAATACTCCCTTCGTCCAATCACAAATCACCCCATGTAGGATCTAACCTAAATAAAGCATTTTCTACCCAACAACAACCACCCTCCCCAAATGTCTCCAGAGCAAATGTGGCCAGATAGATTAAAAGTTTTGGTCTTGTTTTGAACTGAAAGAAAAACCGGAAAACCAGTGTTTCTAAAACAGTGCAACAGCTTGGACCAAAAGCAAGAAACAGTAATTGTTTTAATCAAATTTGTTCTTTAAAAGGAAGCCAAATGTTTCTACCTTGGACAGATGTGTGCTTTGAGTATATTTTCTCATGCTTTGCAAGTTTGCAGGATGCTCATGAAGTCACTTGCTATAGCCAGATGAGCACTGGACCCTCCTATTAGCCAAATCAAGTAAAAACAAATCTAGTTTTACACATCAGGAGAATTCATATTAACTGAGAAACAGAAATAACAAAATAAAAAGGAAAATTGATAACTATTAAAACACTTAATGTAAATGTTTTGATATTTGCAGATGATGATGATGATGCAGATATTTACCACACACATGTGAGGTATCATTGTCTCATTTAACTCTGAACATAAATGTCTAAATTAACAGTAGTAGTAGCATTAATTAACTTTTAAAGCTAACAACTGACTTGTGAGGTATCATTGTCTCATTTAACTAGCATTACTGAACTTTTCCTTTAAAGCTAACAATGAACTGACTTTCTACTGAGAACTAACACTGTCCTACGTAGCCATAGTCACTACACATTTGGTCAAAAATGATTTAAGACCAGAATCTGACATTTTAGCATCATTTTTACTGAAAGCCACAGCGTAAAACCATGTATTGTAAAATAGAGCTAAGGCCAAATCCCAATAACTCCACTGTCACACAACTCAATTGAGAGCTGGACAAACCTTTTAGTTTGAGGTCTAGCTAGCATGCAGATATCCATGGCTTGCCAGTTAGCAATAGCTAAAACTAAAAGTACATTTATTTCATGATAGTTCCCTAGCTGTATGTATTTGTAACTGAAAAAAGCACATTTTGATGAACTGTCTTAGTTTCTTCAGTAAGACAGAGGCTAAATCCAGGAAAGCAGAATGATAAACTCCTACTAAAGCTAATATAACTAGCATATTAACAACTACTATCTCAACTTTTAACCCAAGTGTATTTCATGTAATTGGTGTTGGTAAGCTAGTTTTAATTCATATATTTTAAACTATCATTTTTTAAACTTATGATATTTCAATATAAATGTTGGTATTATACAGACTCAGGGAGAGACAATTAGTTCCTATGATCAATAATGAAAATGTTATCCTCATAGACGGATGAGGATAACATTCACTTAAGTGAAGAATATCTGTCTGAGTATAGATTCTACAGAGTGAAACTTTCTTTTCTTGTCTTCTTGTTCGCAGTTTGAGATGTAGAATATGCGGAGCAAAATGGCTTTGCATAGATCAAAGGCCTTGGTGAACATGAAAGATGTCACATTTCCTACTTGATAGTGGTTCCTTGAACATGTCATATTTTCTACAAGTGATCAATATTTTTAACTCATTTCCTGTGAAGTCACAATTTCATATGTGCACAAATATTTAAAACCGCATCAACTGAATTATTGCATTTGCTGTTTTGTGGAAAGATGTGGAATACAGCACACATCAGGGACACCCCCATGTTGCGGGGCATCCCCTCCCACACTCACCCTCATCTACTCAGAGCAGCCCATAAAAATAATTTGTTTCCTCCAGCTGCCGACAGAGCTACACAGAGGCACAAGCACACTGAAATATTTCGTTTTACATCAAAATAGACTGTTTCAATCATTGTCCTCTACACTGTGACCTCTCCACTCTATAGAAACTGAACTCAGTGTAGCATCTCACCACATGCCCCTTCATAGGAGGAACTGAAACACGCACTACTACTTAATCCTGACAATAAATCAATTCTTTACTCATATGTGAAGAGGCAGGATATAACTTACCTTTGAGATTTCCCAGATAAAGATCAGGCAGGATCTAAAGGAAGACAAAAAATTAAGAGTTAAACAGAGCATGCAGAAGTTGTGAAAGCAAAACAAGAATGTGCAAGTATGACAGGTAAATTAAGGTTTCAAATGTTTTTATGCTTTAAAGTGTAGACATTTAAACCCATCATGCATGATGATGTACCTTGTTTATGCCATTACCCATGATTGCCAAAAGACAAAAAAAATATCAAATTTAGGACAAATTTAGGAACAAAATCAGAGGTTTTTTTTCAGATAATATAATCCGGTGCTCCAGCAGTGTCGAGCCCCTTCAACAACAAGATACAACAACAAGTCTCTCTTGATGACTTCTTAATGTGACCCAGGAGATCATAAAGCCACCAAACGTGTCCACAGCTCATGCCCCATGTGCCACTTGATTGAGAATATGTTGCCTGGGATGACGTAATGCGATCTTAGCAGTTGAACACTCTGCTTCAATATTTATATTTAGACCTGGAGTGGGTCATGAGACCGTAGACAGGCACATACCAACCAGACAAAGATGGTTGAGGGCCAGAGGGCAGAGGAGACAGTGGTTAAACTCTGGCTAACTCTCTGCTGAGGTAATATATGCCATACAAGGAGCACAGCAGGTTTAAAATACAGGCCACTTGGAGTAAGGTTGTCTTAGACCCAAGAATTCCCCTATTTTGCTTAAATTATGACTGGACTCAACATCAGTCATTGCATTTCCAGTAAATTCTTTTATATCTTCGACACTTTGTTCTGGGGGTTTCAAGATATTTTGATGTCTGTCCCAATTTTTGTGCTAATCTACATGGTAGATATCCAGATATTAGAATAAACAGCTCATGGTGCGAAAGGGAGAGTCAGGGAATCACCGAAGTCAATGGGATTATTCATCTGAGGACAGTGAATGTTTGTACCAAATTACATGTCAATCAAACCAATAGTTGCCAAGTTATGTCACTCCAAATTAAAAATGTCAACCTTGTGGTGGCACTAAAGGAAAAATCAGGGGATAATCAAAGTCAGTAGGATTCATCTGAAGACCATGAATGTTTGTGCCACATGTCATGGCAATCAACCCTAAAATTGCCATGTTATTGCCACTCCATCAGTTTGAGACTCACTGACTTGTCCTCAATTTACAAGAACTGTTTATAAATTGTTGTCTTAGGTCTTACTTCCTCCATTCAGTTAAAATTTTGTGACAGTTCTCAATGGACATCCACTGGAATCTACATAAGTCAATACATTTCCAGTAAATTCTGCTGCATCTTCTGCACATCGCTCTGAGGTGATTGAGATATTTTTAGCCTGGCTTTGTCGTCTTGTCTTGTGTTCCTGTGTGTGGTTCAGAGTGTGGCACGGCTCAGACGTGCTGACAGGCAGACAAGAGTGGAGGCGTTTACAAAAAGCTGCCTGCCTGCCTGCCTCAGGGAACTAGGTCTGAACAACTCGCAGCAGTGGGTCAAAGCCATTGATAAACAGACACATTAGAAACCGGGGCCTTTTTGAATAGATGATGCATAAAAAAACACCTTTGTCAGAGCGCGCCGCTGTGTAGGAGTGAGTCCGTGTTTGTAGGAGGAGTGGGTGGGGGCTGCGCATTGATAGTAAAGGATGTCAGATGTTAATGATTGAATCAGTCTCGAAATAATCCTTGGCTTCGGTCTACTGCTGAAAAAACTATACCACATTGTAAAGTCCCTGTATTCTAGGGTCGAAACTAACGATTATTTTCATCTCTTCTAGTAACAAAATAGTCATCCGATTAATTCCCGTAACCCAAAATGATCCTATTTAACAA
This sequence comes from Scomber japonicus, assembly GCF_027409825.1. Lineage (NCBI taxonomy): Eukaryota > Metazoa > Chordata > Actinopteri > Scombriformes > Scombridae > Scomber > Scomber japonicus. Next base: position 30,586,177 of record NC_070584.1, on the reverse strand, counting down.
TTTTATCAATGAGAGAAACGTGGCCAAGATTCACATTTGAGAAGCTAGATTAAAGGACCAGTGTGTAGGACTTAGTGGCATCTAGCGGTGAAGTGGCAGACTTCGCCTCCTCCTCCCCTTCCACGCATGTAGATGAACCTACTGTACTGCCGCAGAAGGCCCTATCTAGAGTCAGTGTTTGGTTTATCTGTTCTGGGCTATTGTAAAAACATTGTGGTGCATCACGGCGGGCTTAGAGGAAGTGGGCTCATTTCCTATGCAGATATAATGGTTTCATTCTGAGGTAACAGGTACATGACGATTGATTATACACTAATTAAAACATACTCATGAATATTATACTCCATTTCTGCCGATCAGTCTATTCTACTAGATGCCACTAACATCTACATCCTGCACCTTTGATAAAAATGATGGTTTTAGCCATTTGAGTTGTAAAAATGTCGATGTCAATCTTGGGGTACATCCACCACTTTGGTCCTGTAATATCTCAAGAATTATAAGATGGGTAGTCATGGGATGGGAAATTTTGTACAGACATTAATGGCCTCCAGATGATGAATCCTTGTGGGTTTTGGTGAACCCCTGACTTTTTCTTTAGCACCACCTCGAGATTAGCATTTTCAGTTTTAGTGAAATTATATTCAATTCAGAGAGACGAAGTAAATCCTCACATTTAAGAGAATGTTTTTGGGTGTTTTAGGTCGAAAAATGATTTTAACGACTAATTCATCGACTCATCGACTAATGGATTAATCAACTAATGTTTCACCTCTGCTGTATTCCCCTAATGGTAGAGGAATATTATAGTGATGTACCATAAAACCATGAAGTCAGTAAGATTTCAGCAGAGATGACATGGAGAGAGCAAACATACTGGTGATATTATTTTCACAGGTTACATCATTTCCTATAATTGATAAGGAAGAAACTGATAAATAACTTTGTTTATGGGATTTGTGGTGGAAAGGGTTGTGTTGATTTGGTACAAATAACATGGAAACTGGAGAGTTTCCAGTAGGTAATTTTTAAAAGACTGCCAGTGGAAATTAGCTGGAAAACTAAATCTGGGCTAAAGCATCTTTTCTCTTTGTTTGAGATGAATGTATTTTGTACATGGTCCCTTCTATAAAAATCGTAATTAAACTAAAGTAGCCTAATACATTCACTTTTATTAATTCCTAGTATAACCTTAAAAGACTTGTCGTCAATATGCAGAAGGGCAACTGCATAAATGTGAAATTCGTCACCATAAGCGACCAATGCGAGTCAATATAGGATCTGTTTTTCATATTAACTGAGAAGTTGGGGATTTTGGAGAAGCTCTTTCATGGAAATTCTTCTGGAAATCAAGAACTATAGGCTACTGGCAAAAACCGAACTCAACTAAAATGCGGTTTCAGTTATTCCGTCATTATGAAAGTATGAAAAAACATGTGAAACTGTATAACAGCCTAAGCGTTATATAGAAATATTCAGCAATATGACTAACAGTGTATTAACTTTTAAATTTATGTTGCATTTGGGTTCCTTTGCGTACTTTCGCTTTAAATGTCAATGTCAATAACGTGGAAAGTGCCAAACAGATACGAGTTTCCCACAATCCCTGAAAAGAAAAAAAAAAATGCATTAGAAGATTACATGTTGACCAGCCTCACAGAGACTTTGTACAATCTTTAAACCACCTGGACCTGGACGAGCTGCAGCTGAGCATTGCTGCGTCTCTCTGCACCTCTCGAGCATGGCGCTGTTCTTACTCGGAAGACGTTTCTTAAAGTGCAGAGCTGCCATCAAGAGAGCCATGACAGCCTCACACACGTACTGGTAACTGCTTTCACTGTACATTTCCTTTTTATATACACGTTTCTGAAGAGCTGGACTTTAACCCTAACCACGGACCGCTGCAGTGTGAAAGCAGGAAATGTCTGCTCTGGCTTTTTTCCTTTTTTTTTTTGCAGCATGTTTGCCCTTCTTGCAGTCTTGCAGGATTTCTCTGAACGCTTATTTGATTAACGGCCACTAGATGGCGTAGTGTCTACAGACAGTGTACTAAACAGCAGTATACACCAAATAATATTGCAGAAATTAGAATTTGGAGGGAAAAACCCCACAAGTCTCACTTTATCACTGTTTTGGTAAATATATGCTGGTATTTTATATCATTATTAGGAAAAGGGGTAGCTGCTGTTAGTATGTATGGTAATAGATTAATATCAGGAATAGCAAATTTGCATAAATATAATTCCCCCGAACATTTCAACTGTGACTGGTGAAAAAATATTTTTTTAAGACTCAGCCAAAACACAGTCTTATCAACTGTCAACTGCCTTATCATTGCTGAATTAACAACTTTTGCTCTCTGCAAGACAGTGAAAATGTGTCAAAAAACTTCCTACAAGACTGTCAAAATCTAACAGGATCTTATCTTGCAGAACATTATGAAGATATGCACAGCACCTACATAAAACCTCAAAACCTTGCCTTACAAAAATAATTTTGGTTCAGGTTAGAGGCCCTTCTATTAGATATAAAGATAAAATACTGTTACATTTACAGTAAACCCAAGAAAAACTGCTTGAACAACCACGTACAGTAAAAATTAAAAGAATAGCCTGAAAATGGACTATAGGGACCATAGTGTTCAACCTGCATCACCCTCCCTGATCATTTTATTCGTTGTCATGTCTGAACGGCTGGTTGTTGGGAGTGATTGTTTTGTGTGATTATGCGACTGCCAAATGAAAACTAATATTTTTCACTATAGAGAGCTTTTCTCTTCCTTTACACCACTATGACCTACCTGTCTGTTCCCCTGCAGCTCTTCAGTGACCTCCGGCAGGAAGAACGTTAATGGAGTGGATCTGTATTACGAGCAGACAGGCAGAGGGAAACACCCTGTGCTGTTGCTTCCTGGAGCTCTGGGTAAATACAACATAACACCATCTTAATGCATGTTGGGGATCTTGTAATCTTGCTAAAGCCATTTTTGTCTTTTTTTACAACAGGAAGCACTCGGACGGATTTTGGGCCTCAGCTGAAGTCTCTGAATAAGGAACGTTTCACTGTGGTGGGCTGGGATCCCCGTGGTTATGGACGATCACGACCCCCAGATAGAGACTTCCCCTCCGACTTCTTTGAAAGAGATGCAAAGGACGGAGTGGATCTCATGAAGGTTTGATCCATCTGTTTAACAGTTGATGATGATGATAATTATTACCAATCTGAACTGTTTTTGACCAGTTTATTTTATTATGAGAAGAGTTGGAGCAAAGTCACCTCTGTATGTTCATCATTTGCTGCAGATAGTACATACCTAACATTCATGCACAGAATAAAATAGCTAAATAAGTCAGAAAATTGACTAGGAAAATGTGTCTTTCTTCTCTCAACTATAATCCAATTACTGAATACCAGCTGCCTCCACAGACTGCAGTAATTAAAACTATAGGCCAGAACACTTTGCTAGCTACTGTTAAAGACTATTTTTAATTTCCTTGGCAGGCATTGGGTTTTGGCAAGTTCTCTCTGCTGGGATGGAGTGATGGAGGAATCACCGCTCTGATTGCAGCAGGGAGGAACCCCGACCTAATCAGCAAGATGGTCGTATGGGGATCCAATGCCTTTGTTTCCCAGCATGACCTCAACCTTTACGATGGTATGTGTGGGATTTTTTTTCTCCATCTTTTCAGACATTGTCGATATAGTGTCGATCAAGTTATGGGAATGAACTAGGTATCTGCGTAATCATTATTTCACTGTTATACTAAAAATACCCAACAGTACAAAATGATGCTGTCACAGACATTTTGTAGCATGCTCAAGGCCATCGTGGCAAGAAACGCTTCATATTTTGGCAGCACACTTAAGCCATGGCTGCATTAAAGCTCTGGTAAAACTTCCAAGACTCAAGGCCATCATTGACATCATGTGTGAGAGAACGGTCAGGGTCACGGCAAATAAGCTCCACCTTAGTTGAAACTTGGATGAGTATAAAAGGATGCAAGTTGCAGATTGGACCAGTTCTGGTTTACTTGTGTTATGCACAGCAAATCAATGATTGCATTTGCACTGAGTCAGACAGACTTTAATTGAAAATACATGTTGAGAGGAACTCTAACTTTTTTCTGCAAAGGTATTTTGACTCTAATCTTCATTGTTGTACCTTACCACCAACATAGTCATCCTTTTTTTTTTGCACGCATAATATAATCTCTGTTATCTGCCTGTTGTGTTGTGTTTGTAAATGTCTCTATGGTAACACGTAGCGGTCCGAGATGTGTCCAAGTGGAGTTCCAGGATGAGGCAGCCCATGGAGGAGGTGTATGGAGCAGAAGTCTTTGCTAAAACTTGGGAGGCCTGGGTGGATGGAATCGCACAATATGCCCACAGACCAGAAGGTGATAACTTCATGTTTGCCGACAGAGTCATTACACAAGTCAAGTAGGGCAACCTGAAACTGAACAACATCAGAAATGATAAAATCAAGAGATCGAAGGATTTTTTGTTATTACTCTGCGTTTCGGAAGGCAATGGTAAATGGTGAAGGTATATGGTTGTGGACTGACACAGGTATGCTGATATGTTTTGAACAAATTGAAATAAGTATGAGACACTCCATGTTTTCTAACAAATTAAGTAATTTTAATAGCATTTAATTTGCATTGGTTAGGGAGTATCTGCATTGAGCTTCTGCCCCTGATCACCTGTCCGACACTGGTCATCCATGGAGAGAAAGACCCAATGGTGCCCAGCTTCCACCCACAGTACCTCCTTAAACACATCAAAGGATCACGGTGAGACCACCCAACAATATAATGATACGAAATTCAGTTTAAAAGAGATATTGTATGCTGTAATACCTCTTTTCCTTTCCACATATAGATTACACCTGATGCCAGAGGGGAAACACAACCTCCACCTGAGGTTTGCTGATGAATTCAACAAACTGGTGGAAGACTTTCTGGATGATTGACTGATTAATTAACTCAGCAGAAGAAGAACTACAGTGACTAAAAGGTCATTGCAAATATTTACATTAGGATACAAAACTACATTAATTATTCCTCTTCTACTCTGTTTTGAAAGAGCTCATAATTAAAACATAAATTGTTAAAAACTGAATATTTTTACACTAAATTTTGAATGTTAATATTTTCTGATTACATTTGTATGAGGCCAGAAGTAGGTGACTTATTGTTTCCTATATTATGTGATTCAGTAGTATTAGTTGTAACTTTGGCTACTGACCGTCACAAGGCTGTGGATTAGATATTATAAGATGACATGTCCGTTACATCAGCTGCTAACTTTGTCCATCACAATGATTGCATTAAGATAAAGACTTAACAAAGCAGTGGCATTAGCTGCTAACGTTGGTGATCACATATATTCCAAAATAAACATTTACATCAAGACTGGCTGCTACTTTTAACCACAGGACAGTTCAATCAATTAGATGAAATATCATTAATATTCATAATTTACCTTTAAACTTTGAATATGATTGACTATTTTAAATTAAATGATAATATTTGAGCTGCACTCCCCACTAGCTTTGGTGATCAGTGTCTATAGCAATAGCTGCTAACACATGACAATCATTAAGAGAAAATATATAATAGTTTCTAATATGAATATAATAATATACTATTAGCTGCTCAAGTTAAGCAACCACAAAGCAAAGGTACAGCTAAAATGTATTAAGTCATTAATATTAGCTGCTAATTTCTAAGATAAACTTGTATTAAGTAGATTATTTGCATATATTTGGCCCTCATAATGCTAATATTTATATTAAAGAAAAGGAACACTATGACCTTCACAAGGCTGATAAACTTTGATAAAAATCTCTAATTTCATTAGATGCATAATGTTACAACCACAAGTCTGACTTCTGTACTTTACAAAATGTCAGATAGCTGATAAGTAAAAGCATACTTATGTTTTTCGTCCGCTGATGTGACTGAACTGATACCTGAACAACTGATATGGATCACAAATGTGTTGCAAAATCTGACTGTTTATTTTTTTTGGTTGTGAGATTGACTCATGGAGATGTTATTTTTGTGACACTGAAAACTTCAAGTGTCATTTGTAGCACTATACTAATCTTATATTTGAGTTTCATTTAGTCATTTTAGTAGCATGATCTAATAGCCTCAGTTCATAAATTCAGGTTAAGGTATATCTAATTAATTAATGACTAAGGAATATTTATCAAGTGGGGAAAACTTCATTTAACCAGTGAGGCCATTTGACAGTTTGAATTGTCAGTTTATTAAGAATTTATTTATATAGCACAATTTTAACAAAGACAAGGTTTTCCAAAGTGCTGCACAACAAGATAAAACACAATAAATAGTCAATAGAAGCACAATAAAAAATATAAAGTACAAAATAGAAAGATAAAAGCAAAAATCTATAAAAATAAAATACACTGCCTGCACAAGATAAAACACAATAAATAAGAGATAACACAACAGAAGCACAATAAAAAAGATAAAGTACACACTAGAAAGATAAAAGCAAAAATGTAAAAATAAAATACACTGCAATCAATCAATCAATCTTTATTTGTATAGCGTCAAATCACAACAGAGTTATCTCAAGGCTCTTTACACATAGAGCAGCTTCTAAACCGAACTCTTCAGGTTTTAACTTTAAAGAGACCCAACATTCCCACATGAGCAACAGTGGCGAGAAAAAACTCCCTTTTAACAGGAAGACACCTCAGAACCAGACTCAGAGTGGGAGAACATCTGCCTCGACCGGTTGGGGTAGAGAGGAGAGAAAGGAAGGATAGAGGAGAGAGAGGAAGGATAGAGGAGAGAGAAGCACAATGAAAATCAACAATGAAGCTAGAAGGTCCGGGACTGGAATCTGTCATCCGGACGTCTACAGGCCCAGATTACCTGTGAGACCAGAAAGCACAGACAACTCTGGGGAAGAAGTTTAGCTTATTGAATGCATTAATAGAACATGAATGTTAATGGATATAGATGGATGGATAGAGAGAGAGAGAGGGAGGAGGAGAGAAAGGAGCCCAGTGCATCATGGGAGTCAATCAACACCCTACATGGTGTCAAAAGCCAAAGAAAAGAGGTTGGTTTTAATCTTTGTGTCGTCCTCTCGGGTCAAATTGACCCTGTCTGTTTTGACTGTTCCTTCCTTCCTCCCTCCCTCCCTCCTTCCTTCCTCCTTCCTTCCTACCTTCTTTCCTTCCTTCCCTCCCTCCCTCCTTCCTTTCCTTCCTCCCTCCTTCCTTCCTTTCCTTCCTCCCTTCATTCTGTCCTTCTTTCCTTCCTCCCTTCCTTCTGTCCTTCTTTCCTCCCTCCCTCCTTCCTACCTTCTTTCCTTGCTTCCCTCCTTCCTTCCTTCTTCTTTCCTTCCTTCCTTCCCTCCCTCACTCCTTCCCCCTCCTTCCTTCTTTCCTTCCTCCCTCCTTCCTTCCTCCCTCCTTTCCTTCCTTCCTTGACTCGAGGACAACAGGAGGGTTAGAGTTTTAAAATTAGACAGTGAGCAAACTTGAAGGCTTATTAGAAAGCAAGAAACTCATGAGCATTTATTACTTGCTACCAAATAACAAAGGATGAACACCTGCGAATTGGGAATTTTCACAATATTTGTCTTATGAGCTATTACACATTATTATTAATCACTAATAAAGCAATTACTTACAACTTATAACCTTTTTTTTTATTAGTGTCTCAACTTGTTAAAAATAACACTCAGCATTGTGTTGTTTACGTCCTGATCTATTGCTCTGGTGCTGCACATCGGAGCCATCGGTGATCGATTACTTTGGGCTGCCATTTTCGTTTTAACCCGGAAGTTGCAGCTTGTGTTTACAGCTACAGCTAGCAGAGCACGTTGCTAGTTGAAAACTGTAAAGTAAAAGAAATAGAGTTAAAAAAAAATTTAAAATATGACCGAAACACAAAATGGAGCAGAGTTTGACGCCATTACGGTGCACAACTTCTCGGAGAAGATAATGGAGCAGACTGTGCATTTCCATGTGATGAAGCTGAGTGGAGGGTTTTTCCTCTGGGTGGGCTCCTCTCCAGTCCTGTCCAACTTAGCTGTTTCAATGAGCTGCAAATATGTAAGTATTAAAACACATATTAGATGCATTTTTTAAAAAGTAGCTAGAGTTTTTGTCTGAAATGTGTGGAGCAGTTTGTCGACTGGTGCAGGGAGGGAGGGAGGGGCTAATTGGGGGTAGTTTTCATTTTAAACCAGGTGATGAGATATTATGTAGAGATTTTAAAGCATCCAAGTCTGTCTTAAAACAAAAGTGGGTTTTTCGTACTTAATTATTGATGCTTTTCTATTTTACTGTCCACTTGCTGCACATTTCCCCATTGTGGGACTAATAAAGGAATTGAATTGAATTGTTTTTATTGTCATTGCATTAAAGACAATTCAATTCAATTCTATATAACTTATCTTATCATTCCTCCTGTTCATACTGTAAAAATATCTCCTTCAATTACACCTTTTAATATAAGTGTATTTAAACGCACACAGTCATTTGGTGCAAAATTGCATTTAAAAAGTTGATGCACAATACAGACTAATAATGAATGAATGAAGAGGTAATTAAGTCATTGAACTCATACTAAACTACACTTGTATGTGTAGTATCTCTTACATATGGTTGCAAAACATGTAAGGTTAAAAGATGGGTTCATATCATCATTCAAAAAGATACTGATTTTACTCCACTACTCTTATTTTTTTTTTATTGCATTTAGTAGTAGTGGTTGTTATAGTAGTAGTATTGTAGTGTGATGTGTAAGATCTACTCATTTAAATACAGTAAAGCAAAATTGACCTTTCGGGGGCGAAGGTGCAAAAAAGAAATCTTAACCTGCACGTCACAATACACACAAATAAATAAATGAATGAAGAGTCATGTGTCCATATGAGCAGTAATCTCTGTAATCATTCCTCCTGTTCATACTGACTATTAAAACATCTTCAAATGTGCTTTCAATGTAAAGTGATGGAGGACAAAATCCACAGTGTGTCCACACAGTCATTTAAAAGTAGATGATCAGCTTCTATAGAGCTTCAGCAGTGTGAGTTAGTCATATCAAGTGATATCTGACACATTTACAGTCTTTTTAGCATCAAATTCCCTCTTAGTGTTTCCTGTTGAGCTGTGGTGGAAGTATAGTAACAAAAAGACTTTGGTACTAAAAACACTGTAAGGTTGAAACATAGAAGACTTGATTTGACTCATTTGGATGACTGAAGCTTCATATTAGCTGCCGATCAACTTTTAAATACAATTAAATGCACAGAAAGAAGACTGTCTTCTAATGGTCAATATGAACAGGAGGTAAGAAACTGTTCATTTTGGTTCCTATTGTTTAAAGACAAACTTGAACCTGTCTGTTAAAACATCACAATATTCTGATATGAGCACCACAGGCCAGGTTCAAATTTGGGGTCCAAAGATAAGTATTTTAATTAAATTACAGATCTTTAGTACAAGCAGAAACAGCTACCATAATGTTAGCGGAGAGGAGCAGTGAACGAACAAGAGCAGCTGGCCAACACACACTGCAACACTTGCGCTCAGAGCAGATGATCACATAAAGAAATCCATCACCAGTTGATGTCAGCTCATCCCAAAAATAGAAAAAAAAACAGTTGCTAACGGAGCATTCAGAGCAACCTGAGCTTGTTGTTCACAGGGATTACTTCTACATACATACATACATACAGTCACAGGCAACTTCATTAGGTTGACACTTCTGCAACGTGATTCAATCCAATACAACAGCTTTAAATTATACGTTTATGAAGTTTATACATTTTCAATTTCCGTTGACATTGTCTCCTCCAGAGTAGACTACCCTTCACTTCACTGGCTCCCTGTCCCACTCAGAGTTGAGTACAAGGTCTCCCTCCTCACCCACCAGTGCATTCACGGACATGCCCCCCTATGCCTTAAAGAACTCCTCACCTCCCAGACCTCCTCACTCACCCTTCGCTCTAAAAACATTAACACCCTCCAAGCCACCAGAGCCAAGCTCCACACTATCTCTTTAAAAGAGATCTAAAAACTTATCTCTTTACTAAAGCATTTTGCTAAGTGTCTTTTATGTGTTGTCTTTTAACCTTTTCTTTTTCTTTTTTCTTTTTTCTTTTATTTTCTGGATTGAATTAGATTGCACAGATTTATCTAATGAATAGACCAGTAGCTGCAGATAACTCATATCTGACATCGTAACATTATATATATATGTGACTGAAATAAGGAAAAGCTGAAGTCGCCTTTTAAAAAGAGAGAGGCATCATCATGTTATCATGAAGCTCTGTTGTGTAGCATGAGCCTGTGTCATAATCTTATTTTAAGGTCTCAGCACAGGGTCACTGCATGGTCATTGGATTCCTAGAAAGATCTGCTGGCCAGAGCACAGAACTACAAACCACTGAGGTTACTCAACTATTCTCCAATGGGAGTCACTGGGAGAAAAGATGGTCACAATATGAGATTAAATGTCCTCAGTTTAAAAGGTTTGGAATAGAACTGGGCTAACAAATGCACATTAACCCTCCTGTTGCCCTCGAGTCAAGGAAAGGAAAGAAGGAAGGAAAGGAGGGAGGAAGGAAGAAGGAAGGAAAGGAAAGAAGGAAGGAAGGGAGGACAGGAAAGAAGGAAGAAGGAAGGAAAGAAGGGAGGAAAGGAGGGAGGAAGGGAGGTAGGAAAGAAGAACAGAGGAAAGAAAGGGAGGAAGGAATAAGGAAGGAAAGGAGGGAAGGAAGGAAAGGAAAGAAGGAAGGGAGGAAAGGAGGGAGGTAGGAAAGAAGGACAGAGGAAAGAAAGGGAGGAAGGAATAAGGAAGGAAAGGACGGAGGGAAGGAAGGAAAGGAGGGAGGGAAGGATAGAAGGAAAGAAGGACAGAGGAAAGAAAGGGAGGAAGGAATAAGGAAGGAAAGAAGGGAAGGAAGGAAAGGAGGAAGGAAGGGAGGAAAGGAAAGAAGGAAGGAAGGAGGGAAGAAAGGAGGATGGAGGAAGTACAGACGGAAGGAAGGAAGGGAGGAAAGAAGAATAAGGCGGTTTAAGATTGTTCACTTGCTTTCAAAAAGACTAACTGCTCTTCTTCTGGTTCATTTTCTCTCTGCAGGACTCGATGCCATTATCTACATTAGTCATGGGGGACCCATCCAACACTGCTCCAAACTCTTTGGCACAGCGATTAGGTAACACTCGATGACTTTTCATGAGTTCTTGTCTCTTACTGTTTCTCCTAAGTAGCAAGGCACAGATAATGTTCAGATGGCATGCTACAGTTTCAAGAGGTTTTTTTTATTTTTTTTATAGCAGCATCATTCATAAGGCAGGGGTGTCAAACTCATTTTCATTCAAGGGTCACATACAGACCAATTTGATCTCATGTGGGCCGGATCATTAAAAAGATGGAAGGAAAGAAGGAAGAAAGAAAGGAAGGAAATAAGAAGGGAAGGAAGGAAAGACAGGCAAAAGGAAGGAGGGAAGAAAGGTAGGAAGGACAGATGGAAGAAAGGGAGGAAGGACAGAAGGAAGAAAGGGAAGAAGGACAGCTGGAAGGAAGGACAGAAGGAAGAAAGGGAGGAAGGACAGATGGGAGGAAGGACAGAAGGAAGAAAGGGAAGAAGGACAGATGGAAGGGAGGGATGAAGAAGGACAGGAAGGGAAGAAGGAAGGATGGAAGGGAGGGATGAAGAAGGGAGGAAGAAGGAAAGAAGGATGGAAGGAAAGGAGGGAGGAAAAAATAAGGAAGGAAGGGAGGAAGAAGCTAGGAAAGAAAGAAGGAACAGTCAAAACAGACGGGTCAATTTGACCCGGAAGGACGACAGGAAGGTTAAATCCCCAAAATCACTCGAATTCCAATAATTGTCCAAAGCCTGGTTATATTTCAGGTTGTATCTACATTTCAAGCAGCAGCAGCTATAGCTTTGATTCATTTCAGGACAATATAAAAGTGAGCTTGCAGAGACTTGAAACTGCTTTGAGTGTCATTGAGTGACTTTATGATTGATGTGAAGAGTCAGCATTGTGTAACCTTTTATATGACGGACAATGTTTGACAAAACTAAAAGTGATAACGATGTTCTCAGGTGTCAAACAAGTTTCACGTCTCCACAAGTTGATTTATGTACCTCATAAAAAGTAATTGAAAGTAGAAGCTGCCAGAAAAGGTGTGAGAAAAATCAAGAAAGCTTTGCAACACTTTGAAAAATGGCTGAAATATTGTCAGAGTTTGCTTATAAAGAGGCTAAAACATGCAAACACACCTCTCTGAGCTCCTTCACCCCCCCCCACGCTCCTGCTCGGTGCCTCAGGTCAGCTGATCTGCTGCTCCTGGAGGTACCGAGGTCAAAGCGGAAGCTCAGAGGGGATAGAGCTTTTTCTGTTGCTGCTCCTAAATTATGGAACGAGCTTCCTTTTAAATATTCGACAAGCCTCCTTACTCTCCATTTTTAAAACTTGTCTTAAAACCCATTTTTATTCCTTGGCTTTCAACCGTGCATGAGACTCTGCTCCTGTTTTAGTGTTTTATGGTTTTAGTTATTGTTTTAAAGTGCTATATAAATAAAGTTGAAGTTGAAGTTGAAGTTGAAGAGAATGAACACTTTTCTTGCAGATTCATGACTGTTAAGACAAATTTCATGGCAGCCAATGTTTGACAAAACTGAAAGTGATAACGATGTTCTCAGGTTTCAAACAAGATTCAAGTCTCCACAAGTTGATTTATGTACCTCCATAAAAAGTAATTGAAAGTAGTGTGAGAAAAATCAAGAAAGCTTTGCAACACTTTGAAAAATGGCTGAAATATTGTCAGGGTTGCAATAAAGAGGCTAAAACTTGCAGAGAATGAGCACTTTTCTTGCAGATTCATGACTGTTAAGACTAATTTCATGGTAAATTTAGTGTTATCAGTACAGAATAGCAAATCCATTTTCAGTAATACCCAAACTGAAAGTGAAATAATTGTCTTGTTTCTGTCTTATTTTGCAGCAAAGAAGACCAAAAAGCAAGTATTTGTGAGTTACAGTCTTCCAATGACAGACTCCAGTCACACTCTCCTTGTGGAAAACAGGATCAAGAAGGAGCTCGAGCTTCACCCTGAACATTTCTGAACACATCTGATCCCTTTTTATTGAGCTTCTTCTTTTGTATGTAACTGAGGACACACCAAGGATGGAGAAAAATATAGCAAGGTCTTCTTCTTTGTTCTTTGGACTCTTACTGAAACCATGAATCATAAATCCAAACACAATAACCACAAAGGGTCACATCAAGTGTTCTTTTATTGACATAATAAATTAAGTGGTTTATTATCAAAACATGTAGGCCTATGGCTTTTTGTACAAATGCATCATATTAAAAAAATAACACTTAGAAAACAGCATTAGTGGTTGAGTTTTGTTCTTTTTTTTTTTTTTTTTTTTGTTCTTCCTTCTCAAGTGTTTAACTGTTGAAAACATACAAACTAGCAAAACCATACAGGGTGTTCAAAATACGTGCTGCGTACTAAATATAATGTAAAAAATGGAGGATGTTTTGGATCAGTGGATTTGGGTATATTATGACAAAAATGATTTTATGGCATGGTTTATCTATTTAATGTGCTTATATCCTATGAATGTAAGGTTGACGGTCCAAACATTATATCATTGAATGGCACATGAACACATACCTTACGTTTTTATGCAGTCCTAAGGGACACTTACATACTAAAGTGTATAAATGTACACTAATCACAACTAGGCCAGGTCTATGCAGGCTGCGCTGCTCTATTCTAATTTCACAAATGTTTATTTCAAAAACTGTAAAATATTGTGCTTTCTGGCTAGAGTTACACATCCTAGGAGCAGGATTACAACATTACCACAGTACAGAGAACAAGGAGTGAGAGTTGGGAGTGGAGTATTTGCTAGTTAAGGAGGTATTTCAAGCAACAAAATATTTGCCCTTGGCAGCATGACAAAATAAATACTGGTTTTTCTTAAATTACATTGTATTCTTCTCTGTTTCGTTAAAAGAACAGAGCCACCGTGATAAAGCCATTGAAATGCTGAGACGCATCATAAGACATACAGTAGTATACCATCAGGTCACAAATGTCCGTTCAACTCTCAGATTTGTTTAGCATTACCCAAAGTCTCTACAGGCTACACACGCCGTCCCCGCCGAGGTCTCCGGCTGTTCCGTCACATCAGACAACCATCATACACCCACGCCAACAGCAGTAATGCTTACTTTAAAAATCAGTGTCTACACTGACCTCACCTCTGAGGATAAAGTGCCACATTGGACTTCTCGTAGAGGGACCACAAATAAGAAAAAAACATGTAAATCCATTTGTGCCCTTTCATGCAAAAGAGTGGTAGTGGTCTAGCCAATCCCTGGATCTCCAATGCATTGGCTGAAAATCACAAACACTTGATTGTGTCTCTGACATTTAGTGCAAAAGAACTTACAATAATTTTAAGATGCAGTGAAATCCTCTCTCAACGAGTCGAAACTACAAACGAAAAACTTACCGAGCACACTTCATCGAAAGCTAGTCTGCTCTGCTTTGCCTCTTTACTTGCCTGCGTCTGCTTCTTGGATCACTAGTGGAGGAGCGGACGGCAGCGCAAGAAAATCACCAACATCACTGAAGACTTTCATATTATGTAACACACACTGACTTCAGATAAATGCAGTCCAGTACAATATTTTTGGCAACTCCTGAATGAATCATAGTCACTACAAACTACACAAATTTACTATCATCACCATTTCAACCTCACCATAACAAGAGTTCATCTGGTGTATCCAAATAATTCTTTTTTTCCCTTAAAAGTGTTTTTTTCCATTACAAGTTCATTGACTTCTCATTCACATTAATGCTGGAGCAACTAATAGCACAGTAGTAGACTGCTATAATGCTCATACTCCATTGGCTATGGCACAGTTGCCAATCACCTCCCCACCAGTCGCCAGGGAGTATGAGGCAGGTACCGCTGCCAGAGCGGTGGCTGCTGCCACTGTTGCTCCCCCGGTGGCTGAGAGGTGTAGTGGTGTGTCGTGGACACGAGAGTAGTCCCTGTCAGTCTTGGCAAGAAGAAGATGCTGCTCTCCAGGATGGAGCAGGGTCTGACGGGTGAAGGTCTCTCCGTCAGCCAGGCTCTCCGGCAGCGGCTGGCCCCGGGGCTCAGGCAGCAGCAGCAGGCAGATGATGCACAGCAGGGTGCAGCAGGCGAAGATCACATGATGCAAGAAGTAGCCCTTCTGGTTGTGGAGCTCCATGATTGGTGCAGTGAGCATACCGAAGCCGGCACTCGCCAGGACCAGACCCAGACCTCCACCCCTGCACAAAGAGAGAGAAAGATGGAGCACAGCGGATCCATTATTAAGTCAGTCTGACATGAATTAAACTAACAACAGCAGTAGTACTATTTAACCACACGATGGCGCCAGAGGGCAACTTGAGAACTTGAGCTGTGATGCAAAATTTAAAAGTGTATTATATACTACAGCTCCATCAAACAGTTGTCATTATCAATTAATATTGTGATTACAATCTTGACTAATCTTTTAGTCTAGAAAAGTGTTGTTTTTAACTCCATAGAGCCAGAGCTGACATAAATAGCTTGATTAGCTTAACCAACAATATAAAACCTGAATATATTTTTATAAATATATAAGACAAATAAAAGCCACAAATTTTCTAATTTCAGAAGCCGTAACTAGCAAATCCATGGCATTCTGCTTCATCAGCACCTGTATAGACTGTATATGTGTGACAAAAAGTAAGTCAGGAGGCTCCTATAAGTGTCTCAATGTGTGGTTATGATCACCAAGGCTCACCTGATGACCGTCGGAGTGATTTCAGCACAGAAGAATATGCTGAGGGTGCTGACTGCGTGAGACGAGAACATGCCGATGATGGAGAAGGCCACCGAGAACTTCCTGTTCAGAGAGTCTCGCAGAACTATCGAAGAAGATGACAAGAACATGTAAGTAACCAAATAACATCCTTTAGTTTGTATCTAATCTGAAAAATACCCAAAGACATCGTAGAGGTAGCTGTACCTATGTCATGGCGAAGGCTGTACTTCCCAATTACTGGATTCCATTAGTGAGCATTGGAGAAGAAAAGAGAAGAAAAACATGACATCAGTAAGAACAACAGGCTGCTCAGTGCTGACACGAACAGGCAGAACAGCCTTCAGGAGAACTCTGAAGGGTTCTCCAGTGAAGCCTGAAATAATGACCACAAACTGCAGATGTAGGTCAAAAACAGGGAAATGAGAGAAGGCTCCTATTAGTCTGAGAGTTGAACTACTGTCTGTGCTGCTCTAATGACACAGAGAACAGTGCACAATGTCTGAAAGTACAACTCAGTTTGCAGATTAATTTCAGTTTCCTGTTTTATACATCCAAGATAGTATTACACAACTTTTTTTTCCCTTTCTTTAATCCGTTGATTTTCTCCACTGAACCTTTGTTAAACCTCTCCTCCAACAGCAGTTGTCCAATTATAGCTTAACAACCCTAACTGACTTGGCATGAGAGGTCTGTCAGAAAGCACAAGAAGAAGAAGTGCAAGGAATGAATTTAACAAAGTTTGTCTGCATGTAAGCTGCTAACGTTACCATGCCTCGCTAAGTAGCTTGTTATCTTCAGTAGCAATCAAACATTATACAGTACATACACACTATTCGGAAATATTAGCAAATGCTTTCAGGGGATCTATTATGCTCATATCCAGTTCTGTATTTTCCATCTGACACTCAACTAGAGTAGATTTGCATGATTCCCAATTCAAAAAACCTCCTTACTTATGTTATACTGGCTTTTTTTGCAGCCTCTCAGTTCAGGAGAAGGAATAGTACAAGCAGAAACAGCCATAGTGATGAAGATGTTTGATGAAGAGCTACAGATGACCAAGCACACCTCCAACAGGTAAACTACTTATTTTACTTTCCTCATGCTGTGTAATGGAAAAACACTCACTGCATGCCAGCTCGAGTCGAGTCATGGCTCGGCAAAATGCCATAATGGTAACAGAGGGGAGCAGATGACTATATAAAGAAATCTGTCACTAGCTGACATCATCTTGGGCTGAAGGTAGAAAAAAAAGTTGGAAACTGAAGGTTCAGAGTTGTTTAAAGGCGGTGCTTTTTGTCACAGGGATGACTTTTTACTCATGTTTAATTAATTATTTGACACTTTTCCCATGTTTAATATTAACATCAGACATTTTCAACATTGTATATATGACTGGAAATAAGAAAAAGCATAATCGGTCCCCTTTAAATCATTATTTTCACATTATTGTAGCTTAGTTAAGTGTCTTTTTCTTTGAAGTTAGCAATAAATAACATCTAATATCAGGCCCATTTCCTTATAATGCCACATTATTATACTAGCAGCATCTAGCTTTACACTGCAAAACAAGAATGATTACTGCTCTTT
Organism: Scomber japonicus; assembly: GCF_027409825.1. NCBI lineage: Eukaryota > Metazoa > Chordata > Actinopteri > Scombriformes > Scombridae > Scomber > Scomber japonicus. The sequence continues at coordinate 30,568,713 of NC_070584.1, read as the reverse complement.
TATTTCCACGACTTCTACATAGGTCAGCAGCTGAGGAAGATGCTGACTTTTCATCTGCAACTTGCCTCAGTTTTTTTTTTTTTTTTGCATCAGTACTGCATTACTGACTAAGCATAATATCATATTTGTAGCTATCCAGTACATATCTTCATAGGGTTTTCATTTTCTAACGAGTCAGCCAAAAACATCAAAAAGGTGGCTTGAGATTTATTTTCTAACCAACTCACAGAATTAATGTTTATTATCTGGCCGCTACCAGCTGATGACATCTACCAGAAGCCTTGAGACAAGATCAAGAAGGGCTGACTAAAAAAGGAGAAGCCTGTTTTTTGTTTTGCGTCAGTCTGACATCAAAGACCACAAATTATGACTAATTTTAATTGATGAATCATGGACTTTATCACTGTAAACTGAGCTACAATCCAAAAGTTTGACAGGTGTATCAGTAAGATTTAAGACTTATCAAACAGTTCACTGTCTAATTTACTTCTCGGTGATTACTCACAGTTGAGCAAACCCAGCTGTAGCAGAGACGCCAGGGCCGTTATGATCATGAAGGTGAGCAGCCCTCCGCGCCGACCCATCAACCCCACCATGGGGCAAAGAGCTAAGCAGGTTGCCACGGCGATCCCAGCCATAGTGTAATAGTCAGCGTGGCACAAAGCGGTGGGCTGGGCCTCGGGGTCCATCATACTGCGGGCGAAGCAGTGGTGGATCCCATAACCTGTCAGCCTGCACAAAGACACATAAACAATAACAATAAGGACATTTATGTGGCGACTGAGACATGCATCTGCCACAAGGGGGGGACGAGAGACGAGCCTCATGTTCAATTCATGTTCTCTCAACACAACGGATGTCTGCTTTGATTAGCAAAGAAACCGTACAAGCCACAGACAAAGACTCAAACACACTTACGAGTTGACACACAGCACCACAATGTTTTTCCACAGGTTCCTGGTGCTCATCATCTTGACAATACACGTCCTCTGGGGCTTCTTGTGCAGCTCCTGCTCCAGCTCTGGTAGGAAACATGAAACGCACACCTTTAAGACCTTTCCTTGCAGAAGGTAATGAGAGACCGGGCTGCTAAGGGAGCTTTAACTCAGAGAAGCTAATGTGTTGCAGGGCCTTTAGATAGATATAGGACTTCACTTTCTAGACCCACTCTCATCATCTATCTGTCTGCTTGGCCACTGGGACAGGCTGAAACAATGAATCAAACACTAATCAGGGGAGGAAGAGATGGCAGAGAGTGGAGAGGTGTAAGTGAAGAAAATCACCTGCATGGCAATTCTTTAAGGACTGGGACGATAACTGGACATTTAATCATCAGCTATTGCTATAATTAATTCATCCTGTAAGTCATTTATCAAGGAAAAGGGCTAAAAATGTCAAGTGTGAGGATTAACTTATCATTGTTAATAGACTATCTTTGGGTTTTGGAGTGTTTATTGGAAGAAACATGATGTATGAAGACATCAAAATAAGTGACAGATTAAGGGCCCAGGACAGACGTCTGACTTTATTGATCTTCCAGTGAGAAATTACTTATGATCTTTCTATAAGGGCACATGTGTGTATGTGTGGTTGCAGACGCATTTCATCATATGAACAGCTGGGAGATGCCGCTTGAAAAGTCAAACATGTTTGCACACATCAAAAAGGCACGACCTCGAGTCTTGTCGAGTATGTGAGTTCCTATCTGTGTGTTTGTTGCGTGTTCATTTCATCACGTAGCAAGAAGCAGCCACAACATATGAAGAATTAAAATAATTTTGCATAATGAAGTGAATAAAGCAACAGAAAGTGTAACATTTGTAGCTCACAATGGATTCGGGTTTGTTGTCGCTGTGGGAAATATTTCTCACCTGCAAGAACTCCACTGGGCTCGGTTGTCATGTCAACCTGGTTCTTTTTGGCTATGTGCAGCATCATGGCTTTGGACCGCCTGTAGTGCTGGGTGGCCAGCAACCAGCGCAACGACTCGGGAAAAATCCTGCACAGAGAGAGAGAGAGAGAGAGAGAGAGAGAGAGAGAGAGAGACAGAGAGAGACAGAGAGAGAGAGATGGGAAGGACATGGAGAGAGCACACAAAGGATGAGAACAGAATTTGTTGTGAAAGCAAGAAGAAGAAACGGACAGAAAGAATGGGGGAAAGAAGAAAAGACAATAAGAGAAAGAGAGTATTGTTTGTTAGCCGAAGCATAATGTGTAGCGCAGTGTGTACTGTACAAGCCATCGCCTGGCTCAATGCAAGAAGAATCCGCACCCCTCCCACCACCACCTCACTCCATCACCCCTCCTGCAGTGGGTTTCCTCAGAGGGCGGGACTCACCAAACGTAGGGCAGCATCAGAACGAAGGGGCTGATTATGACAATCTGCAGGACCTGCCAGTCATCCCGGTCCGGCCAACTGCGGCACAGTGCGGCCACCCCTGGCATCAGTAGCTGCCCGCCCACCATCAAAAAGCTGGCCACCATGGTCATGGAGAAACGCCAGCCTGGCAAACAAAGCTCGATCCCTAAAATAAAGACACAGAGAGGAGCAGAAAGAGAAAGGAACACTTAATTTAACAGTAAAATAGACTCTTGTGGTGTTGGTGCAGCCAGCGGAGACACCGTAAATAATGCATAAGCTTGTATGTATGTGCATATGTTTGTGGATGTGACTGCCATCATAAACTCAGCAGCAGCCTTAATGGCCTGCGAGGGTGTGATATGTGCTTGGTAAATGGTGGAGCCAGTATTGAATTTCCTGTCCAAATTATTGTGGACTCCTATTACTATCCTTCCCCCTTGAGAACGCACTAGTTTAACACCAGGCCTCTTTATAAACTTAAGATGAACAACACGTCCAACCTCTTAAGAGGGTTCAGCTGCTCTGTGAGTGTTTTGCTGTAAATTCCCACCACCCACACACTCCACCCCTGACTGGGTTCCCATCCCCTCCCCTACTGCCTGTAAGATGGTACAGTCCAGATGGCTTGGCCCATATGGCAAGGTCTTTTTGAAGGTGACCATTGTGGGTGGATGAGGATGAGAAAGAGGAGGAGGAGGAGGAGGGAGGAGGGAGGGAGGGAGGGAGGGAGGGAGGGAGGGAGGGAAAGGGTGTACTTGCAAACCTGGACTCATGTACTGTTACTTCTTATTGTGGAAATGAGAGAGTGAAGAGGAGAGAGAGAGAGAGAGAGAGAGAGAGAGAGAGAGAGAGAGAGAGAGAGGGAAAGTAGGGAGAGAGGGGTAGAATACCAATTACTTTTCCCTCTGAAGGACATGGAAAAGTCCCTCCATTCATCAGTGGAATCACCGAACGAATGATAATAAAGACTAGAAAGGGAGAGAGAGAGAGAGATAGAGAGAGAGAGACAGAGAGAAACACGAGGAGGAAAGGAAGAGGGAATGAGAGAAAAACAGAGATTTACAGCAAGATGAGAGAGAAAGAGTAGGAAATGATTTAGTTAGAGCGTGAGACAGTGAGGCTGAGGAGAAAAACATTAAAGGTATTACTGGAGACTGTCTTCTCTGCAGTCTCAGATGTTCAGTTTTTTTAGAGTTAATCCCCCACAAACCTTTCCTAAAGGAGCCAAAACAGATGAAGGAAATTACATTGACCCCATAATCCTGAACTTGCCTGTCTGTCTCTCTCTGTAGCTTCACTACGAGATTCAAAGGAGAAAAAGAGAGTTTGTCTGTCTGTCTGTTTGTCATCCAGAAGTAAAAGAAAAGAGATACCACATTGGAAAAATACTCCAGTGAAAGTAGCATTATATAAAGGATGAGTCAGGTTTATATTACAGTTTCCCGCCATTATTTTTTTTATCAGTTATGGTAGCATCGCTTGGATATGGAAGTCCAACAAGAAACATGAAACAGTGGTTTGTTTACAGGTTTTAACAGTTTAGATTATAGAAAGCATTTAATGTGGAGGCTAAATCAAAGTTAGCACACCCAAAATCTCTGTAGTAATCCCTATTAACCCTCCTGTTGTCCTCAGGTCAAGGAAGGAAGGGAGGAAGGAAGGGAGGAAGGAAGGAAGGGAGGAAGGAAGGAAGGAAGGAAGGAAGGAAGGAAGGAAGAAAAGGAGTAAGGAGGGAGGAAGGAAGGAAGGAAGTGAGGAAAGAAGTATGGAAGGAGGGGAAGAACAAAGGAACAATTAAAGAAAGAGGAAGGAAGGAAGGAAGGAAAGAAGGAACCGTCAAAAGAGATGGGGTCAATTTGACCTGTGAGGACGACAGGAGGGTTAACCTTCATGTCGTCCTCCCGGGTCAAATTGACCCGTCTGTTTTGACTGTTCCTTCTTTCCTTCCTGCCTTCCTCCCTTCCATCTGTCCATCCTCTCTCCTTCCTTACTTCTTTCCTCCATCCTTCCTTCATCCCTTCCTTCTTTCCTCTGTCCTTCTTTCCTTCCTTCCTCCCTCCCTCCTACCTTCCTTCCTTACTTACTTCTTTCCTCCATCCTTCCTTCCTCCCTTCCTTCCTTCCTTTCCTCCCTTCCTTCCTTCCTTCCTTCCTTCCTCCATCCCCCTTTCTTCCTTCTGTCGTTCCTTCCTCTCTCTCTCCTTCCTTCCTTCCTCCCTGCCTTCTTTCCTTTACTCCCTTCCTTCCTTCTTTCCTTTACTCCCTTCCTTCCCTCCTTCCTCCCTCCCTCCCTCCTTTTCTTCCTTCTTCCTCCCTTCCTTCCTTGACTCGAACACAACACAAAGCTGCACTTATCAGTATTTCCTTAAAAACGATGGATCAAATGACTGAGTCTAATGGGAAAGGGGTCGCTTGACTAAACCCCCAGAGAATGAATACAGATCTCAGCAGTTCTTCTCTTTTAGCTCACTGTAGTGGTTTTCCAGTCCGTAAAGCTTTCCAACCCTGTCTCAGCTGTTTCGAGCTGCTGTTTCCAGCCAAAAAAAGGCTCAGATAAATTGTCCGTTCATTACCTTCCCAGCACCAAACAACAGACTGACAACGTTAGCAACTAGCTGGTGAACACAGTGGAGCAACATAGTAAGGTTTAACTATCCTTTGTGGACCCAGCATCAAATTTCTGCTTTTAATCCATTTTGAGAGAATATATTAGAGGATTATGGTAAAAATGTCTAAGTGGTGTAACCATAAAAACTTTGTACCAAATAATTCAACTTGCTTAAAAACAGTAAATAGTCAATAAAACACCATATCAACTAGTTTGGCATGATCTTACATCCATCCTTCCTTCCGTCCTTCCTTCCTTCCTAACACCATATCAACTAGTTTGGCATGATCTTACATTATAACTTTTATATTAAATAAAGCTAATGGAATACTATTGTTCTAAATGTTACATTTAATCTGGGTAACCATGGAGATCAGGACACATTTACATTTATTTAAATTAACCCTCTTGTTGTCCTCGAATCAAGGAAGGAAGGGAGAAAAAAGGAAGGAAAGGAGGGAGGGACCGAAAGAAGGACGGAAGGAAGGAGGGAGGGAGGAAAGGAAGGAAGGGAGGAAGGTAGGAAGGTAGGAAGGAAGGAAGGAAGGAAGGAAGGAAGGAAGGAAGGAGGGAAGGACAGAAGGAAGGAAGGAAGGAAGAAAGGAAAGAAGGAAGGAAGGAAGGAAGGATCAGTATCAGTATAAGTCCACTTAAATACACTGTAGGTGGATCAAATATTTAATATTTATCATTCTTTTGTGGTTACACCATTTGACATTTTCAGGAGCATTCAGTCTTACTTTTGGTTAAAAATGGTGCAGATGTCATTTCAACTGATATAAAACCAACAAACCTTTAACAAACCTGATGCTGCTTTTAAAACTATTTTTGAAGATATTTTTGAATTGCTCATCTTGCCAACCTTTATTTGTCACTGACCCATGTGAAAACTGAAACACTATAATAATAATATGTAACAATAGGTGGAGAAGAAAGTGATGATATAAGATGTATGTGGCGTATGTTGCATAAAACTGCAGAGGACTTATGTAAATGTGCTCTTTCCTCTGCTGCTGTCACTCTGTGTCTGCTCTAACAAATAACACAGCGTTCTACCTCTGTGGTACCTCTGTCCACAAAAGTCAATATGGATGGATCAGACTGAGCAGGACACACACTCTCACACAGGCACACAAACTGACACACACACACATACACATACACACACACACACACACACACACACACACACACACACACACAGGCTACAGAAATCAACTGTACCTTGGCAAAGGCAATGCATCCCTAAATCAACCTCGAAAAACAAAAACCACTCCCCAACTCTCTGGGGAGGTGTGTGTGATCCTGCCGACTCTACTGGGATAACAGCACACACAAACACACACACACACACACACACACACACACACACACACACACACACACACAGAGACACACACACACACACACACACACACACACAAACATGCTGGCAAGGACCTTTTGTTCCAGCTGAGTGGGAGAATGGTTCTCCTTGTGCTGATTATCTCACTCCACCCCCCCCCCCCTTCCCCTCTCTGTCCGACCCCCCCACCACAGGCTGATCCTACCGCATCCCTCAACCCCCCCCCACCCCCTCCCTCTCTCTCTCCCCCCCTCCTGCCCACTCTCCCCTCTTGCTCATCCGGACTGAAGTGGCTCTCTCACCCTCTGTAAAGCCCCCATCCCCCACCTCTACCCACCCTCCTCCTTTACCCCCCCTCTCTCTCCCTCTCCCTCCCTCCTTTCCTCCCTCCTTTCACCAAGCAGCAGCTTCTCCACTGTCTTTACATCTGAAAAGTGAACAGTTGCAGAAACAAAAAGCTAAGAATGGAAGAAAGGGAGACTTAAAAACAAAGAGAGGACAACAAAAAGCAGCTGATCTAATGACCATACTGAGCTTTGATGACAAATGGCTGACAGCACCACCATTCACACACTCTCTCTGTTGTCTGCTGCTCCCTTGCTAACCTTGCCTGGGGCATGAGAGCAGAGTAGGGAGACAATTGGCTTTCTAACAGCATGAGTGGAGAGTCAAAACCACCGTCTGTGTTGGTGTGTATGATGTAGATGGATAGAGAGAGAGCTAGCAGATTTCAGAGATGGCAGAAGTCCTCACAGATAAGACTCTGGTAAAAGTAGAAGGACTGATTCAACTCCTTTGCTAAAGAAAAAGTAAGAAAGTACAGGCCCTGAAATGCACTTTAGTACAAAAGTAAAAAAATCACTGGTGCCACATTTCAGACAGAACATATATATAAATATATAATATGTATCATATAAATATTAGGGCTGCCTGTCAGCGTTAATGTGATGAGATTAAGGGCCGAGCATAATGCGCTAATTTTTTTTAAATTGTGTTAATCGCTCCTCACTAAATGTACTTAACCTTCCTGTCGTCCTCCCGGGTCACATTAACCCTGTCTGTTTTGACTGTTCCTTCCTTCCTCCCTCCTTCTCTCTTTCTTTCCTTCCTCTCTCTTTCCTCCCTTCCTTCTTTCCTTCCTCCCTCCCCCTTTCTTCCTTCCTTCTGTCCTTCCTTCCTTTCCTTCCTCCCCTCCTTCCTTCTTTCCTCCCTTCCATCCTTCTTTCCTCCCCTCCCTCCTTCCTTCCTTCCTCCCTTCCTTCCTCCCTTCCTTTCCTTCCTCCCCTCCTTCCTTCTTTCCTCCCTTCCATCCTTCCTTTCCTTCCTCCCCTCCTTCCTTCTTCCCTCCCTCCTTCCTTCCTTCCTCCCTTCCAATTCATTACCACCAATTATGATGATTAAGTAATCCATTATGTAATTTATAGATACAAAATACCCCCAAAATACCTTGTTCCAGACTCTAAAATATGAGGATATGCTGCTTTTTCTGCTTTATATCACAGCGCCTGACCTTAATAATCCTTGTCGCAGCTGTAGGTGGATGACTTGTTAGAAAAGCAGTGATGGGAAATGGACAGAATAAAAGGTTTGACAAGGGCACAGCGTGACAGTACGTTTTCCGCAGCTGAGTCAGCAGTTGTCATCCCCCCATAGCTCATAGCACACACACATACACACACACACACACACGGATGCTCACACACACACACACACACACACACACACACACACACACACACACACACACACACACACACACACACACACACATAAACTGCATGTCTCTGTCTTTACCTAACAGTCTCTAAGGAGCAGAGGAAGAGAGGAATAGGCAAAGATGTTAACCTCTGTCTCACTGTTGGAGAAGCGACTGCAGCCCTAATCCCTTTGGGTCCATGCCAACCTCATGATTAAAGAGATGCTCCAATAAATAAATAAATAAACATATCTCTATCTTTTGAGGGCCAGATACTCAACCCCCCCCCCCCCCCCCCCCCCTGTAGGTTTAAGAGGTGGCTTTGAAAAGTTTGTAGTTTGCAACAGCAGCTGTAGTCAGCTGGGATTCACAGCATGTGCAGGACAATGGATTCCAATGTTGACCCAGTTTCATAACACACAAAAAAAAAAAAAAAAAAAACAGAGAGGAGGACGTAGAGAAGGAAAGGAGGTAGAGAAGGAAAGGAGGAGGTAGAGAAGGAGGTAGAGAAGTAAAGGGGATAGGTAGAGAAGGAGAGAAGGACGTAGAGAAGGAAAGGATGAGATAGAGAAGGAGAGAAGGACGTAGAGAAGGAGAGTAGGACTTAGAGAAGGAGAGAAGGATGTAGAGAAGGAGGTAGAGAAGGAGAGAAGGAGGTAGTGATGTAAAGAAGGAGGGAGAGAAGGAGAGAAGGAGGTAGAGAAGGAGAGAAGAAGGTAGAGAAGGAGAGAAGGAGGTAGTGAAGTAAAGAAGGAGGGAGAGAAGGAGGTAGAGAAGGAGGTAGAGAAGTAAAGGAGGTAGAGAAGGAAACAAGGTAGAGAAGGAAAGGAGGTAGAGAAGGAGACAAGGACATATCCTTCCCTCCTTCCTTCCTTCTTCCTCCTTTCCATCCGTCCTTCCTTTCCATCCTTCCTTCCTTCTTCCTCCCTTCCTTCCTTGACTCGAGGACAACAGAAGGGTTAAAGAAGCTTTAAGACTGACTCTGTTTCTAAACTACAACTCAGCTTCTGTCACTTTATCGTACCTCAGAGCTCCGACGCTCCACAGGAAGTAACATAATGATTTTTTTGGTGAAACAGCATTTGTTGGGGATATCCTGAGCCTCCCGACAGTGGGGACATAATAATGCTGCAGGTGTGGTTTGAAATGTTTTTTATGGATGTTCTGATGGAGGTTTTATTGCTGCTGCAAGCTGACTCTGGGCTGCAATTAAAATCTAGAGTAACGGCTGTGAACTCAAGCTGACTGCAGTCACGCTGTCCTCAATTAAGAAGCACGTTATAAACTTTACAAAACCGCCTTTAGCTGAGAAGATTGATTAAAAAAGTTCATCATTCAGCACTTTAACCTTCCTGTCGTCCTCTCGGGTCAAATTGACCCCGTCTGTTATGACTGTTCCTTCTTTCCTCCCTTCCTTCCGTCTGTCCTTACTTCCTTCCTCCCTACTTCTAACTTTCTTTACTCCCTTCCTTCTTTCCTTCCTCCCTCCCACCTTCCTTCCTTCTTTCCTTCCTTCCTTCCTCCCACCTTCCTTCCTTCCTCCCTCCCTCCTACCTTCCTTCCTTTCCTTCCTCTCTTCCTTCCTTCTATCCTTCCTCTCTCCTAACTTCCTTCTTTCCTTTCCTCCTTTCTTTCCTTCCTTCCTCCCTTCCTCTTTTCCTTTCTCCCTTTCTCCCTCCATCCCTCCATCCTTCCTTCTTTCCTCCCTCCCTCCTACCTTCCTTCCTTTCCTTCCTTCTTTCCTCCCTCCCTTCTACCTTCCTTCCTTTCCTTCCTCCCTACCTTCCTTCTTTCCTTCCTTCCTCCCTCCCTCCTTTCCTTCCTTCTTCCTCCTTTCCTTCCTTGACTCGAGGACAACAGGAGGGTTAAATCTTAAAAAATACTTGTATAAACACTAAGAGAACACTAAGCATTGTCCGCTGGGTAATGGACGGCTTTAATGCTTACATGCTGAGATGATAATGTCCTGAAATGAAAAGAAAAACAATATAAAAACCATCCATCCTTACAGCTCCCACAGGATGGCCCTGAGGAAGGTGCTAAATTACAAACTACTAAACCTGTGCAGAAGTGCTGCAACAACTAAATATGCACACACACACACACACACACACACACAGACACACACACTAACATTAACACATTTACATTAGCAGAACAAACTAAAGCTTCTGCTGGCAGCTCCAGTGGAGTTTATTATGCGTGCTGCAGCAAGATAACAGAACGATGAGAGATTTCAAAATGAGCCTCGAGAAAATGAGCAAGTCAGTATGTGAGTGCTGTTAGTAATAAAATAGTAGTGAGAGAGAGAGAGAAAGAGAGGGGGAGAAAGAGGGGGATGAATTGGGCATAGGAGAGTCGAGGGAAGCGTGGAGTGAAAATTGAAAGGGCCAGAGAGGAGCTGCTGCTGCTGCTGCTGCATTCAGAAATAGAAATTCAGCGTTGCTTTTACAGTAGCAGAGGGTGAAAGGAAGGAGGGGAAAAGAAAAGGCAGCACAGACAGTGAATCATACACAAGTATCCAGATGGAGCACCGCAACCACAATCACATACGTGCACATATACTGTATAATCATCCATAATACAGCACATGCATGTTTTTGTGTTTCTCATTGATATTCACTTCCTGCTGCTGCATATTTAGCACTCAACTGCCAAACAGATGTAACGGTAATTATTTCTCTGTTGTGTTTCAGCATCTTTTTTCTTCTTGTTTTTATTTCTTGAAATGATGCATGACTTTGGGATTAAAGTGCTGACCTTCAACCTTAATTTAACCTTCCTGTTGTCCTCAGGTCAAGGAAGGACAGAAGGAAGGACAGAAGGAAGGACAGGAGGAAGGAGGAAAAGAGGAAGTAAGGAGAGAAGGAAGGGAGGAAGGAAGGAGGGAAGGAAAGGAGTTAGGAGGGAGGGAGAGAGGGAGGAAGGAAGGAAGGAAGGAAGGACGAAAAGATGAACGAATTTAGGAGAGAAGGAAGGGAGGAAGAAAGGAAGGAAGGAAAGAAGGAAAGGAGTAAGGAACAGTCAAAAGAGATGGGGTCAATTTGACCCGGGAGGACGACACAAGGGTTAAAGATGTTTACAATGTCATTATGATGTCATTTTTACACACAGTACCCCAATTATTTTTCACAATGCAACAAGATAAGGCAACCATGACAACCAAACAGTGTTTAGGAGGTCAAACTGACCACATTAGTCACATGACCACAATCCATCTGATCATATGTTTCACCTGCTGAAGGCAAAAAAAAAATAAATAAATAAATCCTAAAACAAGCATGAGAGTGAAGCTGGCTGCAGTCTAGGTCTGGCAGAGCGTCACCAGGGAAAATACTTCACACATTTACTGCAACACTAAATATTTAAGATCTCCTCCAGACATCTTTTGAAGACATAAAAAAATACTCTGCTAAAAAGCTATAAATTGTGTCTGACATGTTGTTGTTTTTTTCCTCACAAAAAATATTCAGTTAAAAAAATCTGTAACATGACCTCCTTCTCCGTCATGGAAAAATCCATCTTCACATCTATGAATATGCAAATATATGTGCACATGGCATTATTCTGCACAGTGACTCTCCAACATCCAACTGAATAAATAAAAACACATTTTTTCACTAGAGGAATACCAATTAGACACAAATTAGGCCTTTAATTTGTGGTTTTGGCCATCACTTCTGCTGGTAATGATAACATTGTATAGTAATTATTGAGAAATGGAGTGACGTTCAAGAACACGAGGTCCAGAGAAACACACTGGCAGACACACAATCACAATCAGGCAGGTTGTAAACAAGCAGAACCGCTGAGTTTAGAGATACAACCAAAAGTGAGCACATCAAAACTCTTGGTAATAATCCCTCATTGCAATTAGAGTATGTCCTCCTTCCTTCCTTCCTTCCTTCCTTCCTTCCTTCCTTCCTTCCTTCCTCCCTTCCATCCCTCCATCCTTCCATCTTACTTCCCTCCTTTCCTTCCTTCTTCCTCTCTCCTTTTCTCCCTTCCTTTTTTCCTTCCTTCCTCCTTTCTCCCTTCCTTCCTTCCTCCCTCCTTTCCTTCCTTCTTCCTCCTTTCTCCCTTCCTTCCTCCTTTCCTTCTTTCTTCCTCCCTTCCATCCTTCCTTTCTCCCTTCCTTCCTCCTTTCTCCTTTCCTTCCTCCTTTCTCCCTTCCACCCATCCTTCCTCCTACCTTCCTTCCTCCTTTCCTTCCTCCTTTCTCCCTTCCACCCATCCTTCCTCCTACCTTCCTTCCTCCTTTCCTTCCTTCTTTCTCCCTTCCATCCACCCTTCCTTCCTCCTGCCTTCCTTTCTCCTTTCCTTCCTTCTTTCTGTCCTCCATCATTCCTTCCTTCCTCCTTTCTCCCTTCCACCCTTCCTTCCTCCTGCCTTCCTTCCTCCTTGCTTTCCTTCTTCCTCCCTTCCATCCTTCCTTCCTTCTTCCTGCCTTCCTTCCTCCTTTCCTTCCTTCTTTCTCCCTTCCATCCTTCCTTCCTCCTTTCTCCCTTCATTCCTTCTTTCTCCCTTCCATCCTTCCTTCCTTTCTCCCTTCCTCCCTCCCTTTCTTCCTTCCTTGACTCGAGGACAACAGAAGGGTTAATCTGCTTGTCTCTAGTGTTGATATCTATTTCCACAGAACTCAGAAATCAACGTACTACAGTATTATCATCGCCTGCAGGAATTAAAGCCAAATCTATATAAATAAAATTTGTGATAAACTTGAATTTCCCTCTAGAGCTTCTTTTTTTGCCCATTTATACATTTGGCTTCCTAATTTGAGTGACTGAATATAAAAAGGGCCACACTTCCTACACTCTTCATCTGTCATGTATGTGAGCAACCTCAAATTAAAGCTAAAAAATCAGAGCTTCGATCGCAGAGACGACACAAGCAAACTAATATATCACAGTCCAAAAACGAATCAGCTGCACTGAGTTTATTGGCAAAAACAAAGTACAGTAAAGGCTAATTTAATATTTAGTGTCCACTCTCCATCTGCGTTGTTTTAGTTTGGGATAATAAAGTTGCAGCTCATGGTGTTTTTTTGCTATTGAGCCTTTGAGGATGTGTTTATAGGAAACTTCAAATGTCTTCCTGATGCACCGTGTGCTGTTATTCTACATGTTTTTTCACTGTTAATGGGATGGAAGCGTCTATTATCTGCCATCACAGTGAGAGTTCACTTCAAAGAGAGTCATACTGTGGCAGCGAGCCGACTGTTCCACCTACTGTATGCATCCACACCTCTCTCACACACACACTCCACACAAACACCACACAAACACCACACACACACACACACTCCACACAAACACCACACAAACACCACACACACACACACACACATAAACACACCACACTTCACACACACAGTCTCCACACAAACACCACATACAAACACCTTTTCTGTTGCACTTCAAAGTGCATGCGTGCAATCTGTTCTCTCACACAGAAAGCAAAAACTCAACACAACACACACACACACACACACACACACACACACACACACACACACAGTTATTTATCCCGATCACTGTCAACGCTTAACACACAAACAAGTGAAATATAGAAAAATTGCTTCCCATTTTTGTGTGTCTGGCAAACTGAGTGACAGTAATATGAAAAGGGGGGAAATGAAGAGTTGAACAAAGAGTCCCTTCTGCCAGCTGGACTTGAATCTCTGCCCACACACACCAGGGCTTCAGGACAGACACCAAACAATCTGCCTCCAAAATAAATCATCTCAAAACAACAAGGACATTTATCAAATATTGGAATAAAACCACCGAGTCACAACAGAGTAAATATGAATCCTATTTGAGCCCCTAAACAGAAGAGGCAGAGTGCTTCAAGATTGTAACTGAGGAAGATGTTGACAATGTACAGATTGAGTGGACACAGACACAGCATGGACCATTGAAACAGGCCCCACTGTGCTCACTTTGTCATAAAAGAGAAATGAAGACAGGATCAGAGAGAGAGAGATAGAGGGAGAGAGTGAGAGAGGGAGAGAGAGGGGGGGTAAGAGAGAGAGAGATACAGGGAGAGAGAGAGAGAGGGAGCGTGAGAGAGAGAGGGAGAGAGAGGGAGAGTGAGAGAGAGAGGTAGAGTGAGAGTGAGAGAGGGAGGGAGAGAGAGAGAGGGAGAGTGAGAGCAAGAGAGGGAGAGAGAGAGAGATACAGGGAGAGAGAGAGAGAGTAAGAGAGAGAGAGGGGGTGAGAGGGAAAGAGAGAGGGAGAGAGACAGAGAGAGAGAGTGAGAGAGAGAGGGAGGGAGAAAGAGAGAGGGGGAGAGAGAGGGAGAGTGAGAGAAAGAGAGAGTTCCTTTGAAAAAAAAATCATATGTATTCTGAGTTCATCCATCTCTCTTATCCTCGGAAACTGCTCCGTCTATGGAAGGAGAAAAGCCAGCGAGAGGTATTAGCTGCAAAAATCTGTCAACTGTTGTCATCGAGTTAGAGAAACAAGCTCTAGTAGTAAATGTTTCTGAGTGATGACAGCTATAAAAGTATTACAGCTGTACATTTTATTTCCTTTGCATATATTATAAACAACTTTTCTCATGAGGCTCATGAGCTGATTTGAAAGTTATTGTTATTTAACTCTCCTGTTGTCCTCGAGTCAAGGAAGGAAGAAGGGAGGAAGGAAAGGACGAAGAAGGAAGGAAAGTAGGAAGGAAGGGAGGAACAAGGAAGGAAACGAGGGAGGAAGTAAGAAGGAAGGAAGGAAGGAAGGAAGGAAAGAAATGAGAGAGCAAGGGAGGAAGGAAGGAAGGGAGGAAGAAGGAAGGAAAGAATGGAGGAAGGAAGAAAGGGAGGAAGAAGGAAGGAAGGAAGAAGGAAAGGAGGGGGGAAATGAAGGAAGGAAAGGAGGGGGGAAATGAAAGAAGGAAAGGAGGGAGGAAGAAGGAAGGAAGGAGGGAAGGAAAGGAACGAAGGAAGGAAAGGAAGGACGGAGGAAAGAAGGAAGGGAAGGAAGGAAGGAAGGAAGAGGGAAGGAAGGAAGGAAGGAACAGTCAAAACAGACGGGGTCAATTTGACCCGGGAGGACGACAGGAAGGTTAATGCATTTTATTACACTGTTGTTTGATATCAGCGTTAATAATATTCTGCACTGCTTTTGCAATATAGCTTTCTGATCTGTTATGCCGATTACACACACACACACACACACACACACACACACACACACACACGCCCAGACATGCCTTTCTCTCTCGGCTGACCTGAGATTTAAATACAGATCATACAGGCGTTAAACAACAGCGTAGCGCCTGGGTAAACAGACATGAATGCCTCGTGTCTTTCAGGGTAATTAGATGCTAATAGAACGGGGGCTTTTGACACACACACAAAAAACCAACTCCGCAGTCTTACACAGTCATTTTCAGGTGGCTAACATAATTTATTCTGTTTAGTCAGAATTCAAATTAAACTCATTATTAGTAGTCAGAGTGTTTTTGTCAGCTTGGTAGAAGCTTTTTATATAGTCTTTATCGCCATGGTAACAGCTCTAGAGATGCTAATGACTTTCTGTTTGTTTGGTTGGTCCACTAATTTGGTCCAGACTCAAATATCTTAACAAAGATTGGATGGACTCCAGAGTATGAATCCTATTGATGTGTTACTTTTCTTTGAGCGCCTTCATGAGGTTGACATTTTTGGTTTTGAATGTAAACTCTTGCCAATCATAGGATCATGAATTTTTATATAGTGTTCAGAGGATATCTAATGACTTTGATGATCCCCTGAATTTTCATTTATAACCACGATTATAAGATATAGTCAAGATTTTAACTTTGGCACTTAAAACTAAACTATTATAAAGACATTAATGGTTCCCAGATGATAAATCTTGACTTTGGTGATCACCTAATTTTTTTTCTATTGCTTCCACAAGTTTAACATTTGCCTTTTTAAGTGAAATGTCTCAAAAAAAACCACCAACATAGTCTTCAAATTTGGTTCCAACATTCATGCTCGGAGGATGAATTTGGTGATCCCTTAATTTTACCTCCAGCAACATCATATCATCAAATGTCTTTGTTTTAATGAGCAAATACCTGCAAAACTAATGGCATTCCTATCACTTGTATTTTGCATCAAGTGCTAATTAGTCAGTTTTATCATGCTAACACCCTAAACTAAGCTTAACATCATGTTAGCATGCTGGCGTTAACATTTGGCTCAAAGCAGCCTCACAGAGCCTCTAGCATGGTTGTTGACTATAACAGCACATTTTCTTTTACTATTTTGGTCATTTTTTAATTTATTAATGCAAATATGCTCATTATTTTGCCATTTGCTCTTTTCATTATCTACTAGGCTACACATATTGTTATTTATAATGAGGGAAGCATTAATTATTATCTTCCTCAAACTCACTCACTATGAGACTAAATATCACTCGACTGTTACGTTCACATCTCTCTGACGAGTTAAAGGGCAGACACCACAAACTATGACTATTATCTGTGGTCCAATTCACATGCATGGAGATCCGGTCATCACATTTGGAGGTGATCCTGGTCCCTATACTTAACTAACGTCCTCAGCAGAAGTACATGCTAATTCAAACACCATCAATATCATATTTAGTGCAAAGCAACAAGAAGAAGCCACAGCAGAAGGCTAAATGGATTCTCATGGACTCACTGTCTGATTTCCATTTGGCCCAAAGCGTTTTGACTTTGCCCACACACCAAGGTCTTTGCTAACTTCTTTTCATTTCCTGCAGACTAGGCACAGGAAGTAGCATTTCTCCTTCCTACCAATTAAAAACAGCAACATATTTTGATGAAACATGAAATGATTTACATGTTAATTTGCATATAAAGCAGGAAATTGAGATCTAACTGTAAGTCTCTCAAGATGAACGTTCCTCCCTCCTTCCCTTCCTTCCTCCTTTCTCCCTTCCTTCCGCTTTTCTTTCCTTCCTTCCTTCCTTCCCTCCATCCTTCCATCTTTCTTCCCTCCTTTCCTTCCTTCTTCCTCCCTTCCTTCCTCCTTTCTCCCTTCCTTCCGCTTTTCCTTCCTTCCTTCCTTCCTTCTTCCTCCCTTCCATCCGTCCTTCCTTCTTTCTTCCCTCATTTCCTTCCTTCTTCCTCCCTTCCTTCCTCCTTTCTCCCTTCCTTCCGCTTTTCCTTCCTTCCTTCCCTTCCTTCTTCCTCCCTTTCATCCGTCCTTCCTTCTTCCCTCCTCCCTTCCTTCTTCCTACCTTCCATCCTTCCTCCATCCTTTCTTTCCTTCTTCCTCTCTCCCTTTCTCCCTTCCTTCCTCCTTTCTCCCTTCCTTCCTTCCTTCCTTCCTTCCGTCCTTTCTTTCCTTCTTCCTCTCTCCCTTTCTCCCTTCCTTCCTTCCTTTCTCCCTTCCTTCCTCCTTTCTCCCTGAACGTGGAGAAGCATTTTAATACAAAGTGTGAGCCGATGTACTTTGAGCTGAGCTGTCCACTTGTGATCTAATCATCCGAGATGCATGTTAATGTCAGCTGTGGTGTGATGTGATTTGTTTGCATTTAGTAAACAAAATAGATTGGATCCCACTCAGAAGTCTCTCAGCAGTCAGCAGAGACATCCATTTTGTTTGTTTGTTTTTAGAAGCAGTTCAGCAGAGATTTATCAGGAACCCCCCGCTGTGAGGGACTAAACCCGCCCCACCACCCAGGCTCAAAGTCTGCCCTGCACTACAGGCATAATGTATGACTAATCTCTCGCTAGCCTGAAAGAGAAAAGAGGCCTAAAAGAGGGTGAGAAAGAGAGGGAGAGAGAGGGGGACAGCAGCAAGAAAGGAAGGAGGAGGAAGGGGGGGTTGTACTGTGGGATAAAGACATTCCCAAGAGAAATGAAAACGCCAGCAGCTATAATGTGTCATTTTGAACACGTTGTCCTGAGGCTCTTTTAAGGAGCCCCACAAGAAGTGAAGAGGAAAATATTTAAAATGGGGAAGAAAAACAAATCAACCTCTGCGGCACCACAGGCTTTAAGAATAAACTGTATAATGTTCAAATGTTTAAATATTTGGATAATTAGAAGCACCCACTACATATTAGTGCCATAAAAACAATGAAAGTACTACATTTGGCCTACTTTTAAACTGTAATGGCTAATAATACAAACATGAACTACACATTATACAAATTTAAGGACAGTGTGAGGTGAGCTCTGCTTTACCCGAACCCAACAACCTCTGACAAAGTATTTGGTGTCATGGCGATTAATCAATTAGTCAGTCAACAGGCAAAAATTTAAATATACTCTCTGTTAATTAAATATCTGCTCCTTTTTTAGGCTGATGTCACTTCTAGCCGTGAGAAATTATCAACATTTTTCACGTTTTTTTGACATTTTATAAATTAATTGATTATTAATAGAATCATTAGTCGCAGCTCTGTAATTTATCAACGAATGTCTCTCTTTATCTCTTTGCTTGCACAGTGGGACGTGCATTAGCCTGGCGAGCTAACAGTGAGTCACGGATGACACAAAGGAGTCAGCTGAAGAGGCAGCTGGATCGTATCAGCCTCAGGGTCTTGAAGGCCTGAATGCGGACCTACAGCACCTCTCTAACCTTGATCTGAGCCAAGAGACGGCTTCAGTGCTGCAGAAGACGACATGCCTGGTTTCAGCATCTAACAAATATTCTCCATCTGACCTCAAGGTTGGAGTTGAAGACACCATCATCTTCCTGCTTCACTCTCACCTGGACAAAGCAGGTAGGACTGTGGCAATAACAACCTTTGATTTCTCCTAAAATAGTTCAGCCTAGATTTCTGCTTGAGAACCTCCAAAAGATGCAGGTAGACGCCTCCGCAACCTCTTGGATTATTGACTACCTGAGGGACAGACCACAGTTTGTGTGGCTGAGGGGATGCATGTCTGAGCAGCTGGTTAAAAAAAAACAGAAGCACTGCAGGAAAGTGGACTCTACTCAACCCTAACCCTAACTTTTTACTTTATCCTGTATATCTCAGACTTCTAACACAACTCGAGTCATCTGCAGACATTTTCAGATATCTCTGCAGCTGTGGTGTGTATCAGAGACTGGTGGACTGCTTTGTGGCTTGGTGTGGGAACAACAACCTCCTTTAAAATGTGACCAAGATAAAGGAGATGGTTGTGGATTTTTAGGTAGACCAGGACTACACTAAACACTATTTCCTTCCTGTGAGCAGAAGTGAAGTTGGTGGAGGGTTACAGATACCTGAGCATTCACTTTGACAACTGACCAGACTGGAAATAAAACACTAATGGCACTTTTCCACTACACAGTTCCAGCACTACTCGACTCGGCTCGACTCGACACGGTTCCAGGAACGACTTTTTCCATTACAAAGAAGTACCTACTCAACGTGGGCGGGGTCGTCATAGCACGGCTCCACGAAACTGCCGTGACTTCGTTTTATACGCGACGCAAACACATAACCAATGGAGGACATGGAGGCAGTGGTGTACTTGCTGCTGTATGTGGCTTTCTGTCACACACAAAGCAAGAAAACTGAGCCGTATGGCTGTAACACTGTTGCCGGTATTTAAAAATGGCGGGTTTGATTCTTGTGTGGGACGGCTCATGACTCTTCCAGCGACAACTCTTCTGACCAATCAGTGGCCGGCAGCCTGTTGACGTCACATTTAGTATCGGCTCGGCTCGCTTGGAACCTCAGCAGAGCAGGTACTAAAAAAGTACCAGGTACCAGGTACTATCCCTAGTGGAAACGCAAAAAAAACCGAGGCGAGTCGAGTCGTGCTGGAACTATGTAGTGGAAAAGCGCCATAAGGCAATCTACGGGAAGAAACAGAGGCGACTGTACTTCTCGAGGAAGCATAGGTCCTCCAATGTGTGCAATTTTCGTGCAGAAGAATCAGAACCAGCAACTCTGACAAACTGAACAAACTAATAATAAAGGAGTCATTAGACCTGGTTGTGGAGAGAAGGACTTTTGCACAAGTTGCTCATCGTAATGGAAAACACTACACCAGCCTTACACAGCAGTCTGGTCAGATAACAGAGTGTCCTTCAGCTCCACTGTGATACAGACTGTTACAGCAGGTCATACCCGCCTACTACAATAGCAGACTCCTCCATGAGTGGCAATGCATTATGGGTTATTTACATTTAATTTGCACAGTAATAGCAATATCTTACCTTAAAGCAGAGGTGTCAAACTCATTTTCATTCAAGGGCCACATACAGACCAATTTGATCTCATGTGGGCCGGATCATTAAAAAGATGGAGGGAAAGAAGGAAGAAAGGAAGGAAGGAAAGACAGGCAAAAGGAAGGAGGGAAGAAAGGTAGGAAAGACAGATGAAAGGAAGGAAGTAAGGGAGGACAGAAGGAAGAAATGAAGGAAGGACAGAAGGGAGGATGGAAAGAATGATGGTAGGAAGGACAGATGGAAGGAAGGAAGGAAGAAAGGAAAAAAGGAAGAGAGGGAGGAAGGAAGGGGGGAGGAAGGAAAGAAAGGAGCGAGGGAAGAAAGAAGGAAGGACGGAAGGACAGATGGAAGGAACGAAGAGAGGAAAAAAGGAAGGGAGGAAGGAAAAGAACACAGGAAGGAAAGTGGGCCGGATTGCTCCCCTCAGCGGGCCGGTTCTGGCCCACGGGCCGCATGTTTGACACCCCTGCCTTAAAGTTTTTAATTCTATTTGTATTCTACTTTCTTATTCTACTTTCTTGTCTATCTATCAATCCGTCCATATTCAGTAGTTTAAGCTCGGGTCTGTGGTTGGGTTCAGGTCCCAATAGATGTGAGTGCAGTCTGCAGTGTTTGGGTCTCAATTTAAGCAGAAGGTCACGTCTGACATTTTCGTTGCGTTGCATTTTTAATATTTAAAAGAACTCGACGACAAGCACTTTTCAAAATGTCACAGCTGTAGACATCACTATGACTGCGTTATCTCTTATACCGCTGCAGATTAAGTGGGGTAGCTATTTTCCGGTTTGAAAATGGCTCACCGACAAACACTTTAATATATTATAAAAATGAAACAAAAATGATTCTGTTAAGGATAGATTAGATAAAGTCAAGGATGTTGACTTTGGTGCTCTCACAGTCCACAACTCTTTAAAAAGATGGAGACTGGCATTCTACGTCTAACCAAAGAAGCACGAGAAACTATGAAAAGAAAAGAAAAAAATGCACTGAAAAGGTAAAAAGAAGGATTCCTGTTGCATCTATTCTGGTTTAACCCTCCTGTCGTCCTCCCGGGTCAAATAGACCCCATCTTTTTTTGACTGTTCCTTCCGTCCTTCCTTCCTTCCTTCCTTCCTTCCTTCCATCCTTCCTTCCTCCCTCCTTTCCTTCCTTCCTCCCTCTTTCTTTAATCTTTCCTTTGTTCTTCCCCTCCTTCCCTCTTTCTTTGCCCCCTCCTCCTTCCATACTTCTTTCCTCATTTCCTTCCATCATTCCTTGCTTGCTTCCTCCTTTCCTTTCCTCTCTTCCTTCTCTCCTTACTTCCTCTTTTCCTACCTCCCTCCCTCCCTCCTGTCCTTCCTTCCTTCCTCCTTCCTCCTTCCTCCTTTCCTACCTCCCTCCCTCCCTCCCGTCCTTCCTTCCTTACTTCATTCCTCCCTCCCTCCTTCCTCCTTTCCTTCCTTCCTTCCTTCCTTGACCTGAGAACAACAAAAGGGTTAAGAGACATTGCAAAAGTAAAGTCTGTCTCTTCTAATGCTCCGTTCTCATAATGTATGTAAAAACAGAGTGAGTGAGATTGAAGAAACAGGAAGTAGAGGGAAAGCAGTAGAAAAAAAAGCTAGACATGCATTTACTTACTGAGCACATAGAGGGAGAGAGCGAGGCCCGCCAAGCAGAAACCCTCAAAGAAGCGCAAGGTGCTGAACATGGTGACGTTTACAGAGAAGGCAACACTCAGACCAAACACCAGCATGAACAACACCGAGAGAATCAACACCGGGTGTCGACCAAACCTTTAAAAAACCGAGAGAAGAAGAAAAATGAAAGATGTGGCAAAGTGTTAAAGAAAACAGAAGAGAACAGAAGCTTTTAATGTGTAGTTGAATAACAAGAGATCATCCCAGTCATTGTTTCTTCCAGACTCTGTGAACTTCCTGGTTTGAAGGGGGTCAGTGGGTCAGTGGGTCAGGTCAGAGCTGAGGCCTCACTGGCCGCCACATTTCTTTGCATTGTTTCCATAGTAACTGATCCCAAATACAATGTGCTGATTTTTTTTCCCACGAGCAGCTCAGACCGCAGACGTGACAACAATGTACTGAGAGGACAACAGCGCTAAATGTAAAGTAAAGGGTCAGTTCACCCAATTACAAAAGGACATTCATCTTATTTTCTGCCAGCTGTGCAGAGTTTTAACTCTATTTATCCATTTAGTCCAATTATCTGTCTCCATTTCTGCTTCCAACCCACTTGAATGGGGAATGCATTGAAACCTGACATTGAAAGAACAAAGGCTTCAACAGCAACATGTCTTTATTAAAATTATCTCCTATAGTTACTCTGGATAGATCATAGACTTCACCGTCAACACTTTTCCTTAGAGCTACTTAGAGTCTACTTAAGAAATAGTTGACAATGAAGTCTGTGGATTAGCCAGAGGAATCGCTCCATTAATGGTAATATCGCTCGGACAGTTGGTCTGGTTAGCGACCGATATATGTCAGGATTTTCATGAAATTTAGTTACATATTCAAGGTTCCCCAGAGGATGAATTGTAATAACTTTTAGGCTTCTCTAATTCCAGTGGTTTGGCTTATGGTAAAACACCAGCAATACTAATATTTCCATCAGTCCCAGTCATTGTGTTTAGTGCCAATTATCAAATATTAGCACACAAACATTAGCATCAAACATCAGCATATCAGCCCAAGAAGTTTAGTTTAGTTTATTTGGATCCCCATTAGCTGTTACCCAGGCAACAGCTTCTCTTCCTGGGGTCCAAGTGTTTGTCAGATAGTCAAAGCTCTTTAGGTCTTATATCTATCCAACATCTCTATTTTGGGAGGTCCAGCCTGTCAACTTTTGTAACTTTCCCACACCAATCATTGAAAGATTACACCCACTTGACACTGTGAAAGCTCAGGTACATGGTGCAACACTATAATATATAAAAGCCTTAAAAATGTACTCTGTGTTCCTCTCCGAGAGTTTTTTTCTTGAACATAACTCAACACTTAGTGTGCTGATGTTTCGCTTTTAGGTCAAAGCACTTCTGGGCCTAAATACCGCATTCACGTCCTGTGGGATTGATGGGAAATATGGGAAAGATTCTCATGTTTACAACTTGCGAGTGTACATATCGGACACTTCAGGACAGTTGATTACAGAGCTGGATGAGTAATGGATAAAAATGATGTGCGCTAACAGCATAACACTAAAATAAATCTACTTTGCGGACTTTGGCTGATCCCTGTTTGCTACATCTTCAAGTATGTTTGTATTGTAAAGTGACTAATTGGACATATCAGCGCTTTCAGAATAAGAGTCTCTCCAGTCGTAATTATGACTTGGATGTTGGCGAGAACACAATTTAAAAGTTGGGATCTTCTAAATATGATAGCTCTGTATGACATGAACACAACATACAGTAAATACAGCCTCGTAGAGCTGCTTGTGTGGCTGTACGTTCTTATTTTGTTTAACCCTCCTGTTGTCCTTGAATCAAGGAAGGAAGGGAGGAAGAAGGAAGGAAAGGAAGGGAGAAGGAAGAAAAGAGGAAGAAGGAAAGAAGGAAGGAAAGGAGGGAGGAGAGAGGAAGAAGGAAGGAAGTAAAGGAGGGAGGAGGGAGGAAGGAGGAAAGAAAGGAGGAAGGAAGGAAGGAAGAAGGAAGGAAGGGAGGAGGAAGGAAGTAAAGGAGGGAGGAGGAGAGGAAGAAGGAAAGGAGGGAGGAAGAAGGAAGGAAATGGAGGGAGGAAGGAAGGGAGGAAAGGAAGGAATGAAGGACGGAGGAAAGAAAGGAAAATAAGGAAGGGAGGAAAGAGAGAAGGAGGGAGGGAGGAAGGACAGATGGAAGGAAGGAAGGAAGGAAGGAAAGAGAGAGGAAGGAAAGAAAGAGAGAAGGAGGGAGGGAAGAAGGACAGAAGGAAGGAAGGGAGGGAGGAAGGAAGGAAGGAAGGAAGGAAGGAACAGTCAAAACAGACGGGGTCAATTTGACCCGGGAGGACGACAGGAAGGATGCATTTTAAACGTTTCAAGCCACATAAACAAAATGCCGTTCACCTCCATTGAATTGTGTTGAAGCAGAAATCTCAAAGACTGATGAAAACTTGACTACATGGATAAATATCACAAATAATTTATAGAAAACAAGTTTTTTGGAATTTTTTTTTTACATTATTTGGATGAAACAACCCTTTATATGGCTATGTAATGCAAAGCTGTATGAGACACAAAACAGAAATGAGGGGCGGCAGCATACCAGTCAGCCATGACACCCATCACTAGGTAGCCAAATATGGAGCCCACCAGCAAAGAGAACTTGGCAATGTGAACTTTCCAGGCCGAGTCACACACCAGGTTCCACTGAAACACGGACAAAGACAGAGAGAGAAGAAGAAGCATTAGTCAACTTTACAGAGAAAACCACCCACAACAAAGATGAAAGGGAATTAAACATCAGCTGCTGATTTATTTTATTTATTTTATTCTGAAATCTGCACAGAGACAAAAAAAAAACAAAAAACGTGGGCATCTCCCATCAGAAGTCTGACTCACTGTTTTGATAATTCATGAAGGCTGACGAGTGTGCAAACATGCTACGAACGCTTCTGAAATATTCAAATCAGATGGGCATTTTGAGAAAAGAATAAAAAATAAAAGAAGAAGAGGAAATTCAAGCGTGAGAGCAGCATGTGTGTGTGCATGTGGGCGCGTGTCTATAATAACAGAAATCAATAGTTTTGCACTCTTTCCTTTAAGCCCACGGGTCAGTGAACACACCGCTGCAGCTCTCAGCATCTGAAACTCAGCCAAGGACACATGTGAAAGCACGATGTGTACTCTATATTTATTGCACGACCGTGAAAGTATCTACAAGAGCCCTGCAGTGAATATAGCGTCAGTGTTTAGCAACGATTTACAGAACATCCCACTGAGCCCCCCCGACCGTGCAGAGGAGCAAAGAGGGAGAACATAAGGGGATGATTATTGGTTATGACTGATGATTTTGGTTGTTAAATGGCTTTGTGGTGTTTAAGGAACATATTCGGCATGGGTTTATTATTTACAGGCTGTTAGCATCGGCTTTTAGCATTAGCTATGAAAACAGACATCACACTGTTTCTATAGTTACAGTTTGTTTTTGTTTTTTTAATCCATTAAATTTGATTAGTCATGAAAATTGGGTATTTTGCACTAGTGCAAGGCAGGAGTAACCTGTTAGGTGGTCTCCAGGGGGGAAACAATTACCCTTATTAACCATCCGATCCTCCACTCTATGAGCAAAACAAAAATTTAGTCTATGCTGGAATAGATCTTCTATACTAGTCCGACATTTGCTGTTAGATTTGTGGACTGAGTGAGTGTTTAACCCTTTCATGCATAGAGATCACTACAGTGGAAAGCTACTCAAAAGCAGTTTATTATATATATGTATGTATGGATCGATTTTGATGGATTTTGATACATAGTTTCACTTCAGCCATCACAGTAGACACTAATACATCATCTGCAGTAACTTTGCTGGTTGCTGGTTATTATGATGTCATGTCATGTAGTTTGATGAAAAAAGGTTAAATAAACTAATTAGGAAACAAGTCCTGACTGAGGATATCATAATCAATGCATGAAAGGGTTAAATAACTATTTTGACAGTCTTTTTATTGTTGATATCCTTTTTTTTAACGCAAAAATGCCAAAAATGTGATCGATCCAAGCTCTCAGATGTGAGAATATGCTGCTTTTAGACTGTTGGTCAGACAAATAACACATATCCTGACATCACATTGTGCTCCATGCAGCATATTGTGATGGACAACGAGTCAAATTCATATTATTTTCGACACTGGTGTGCTCCTAACTTTGTGGCAACAGTGTGGCAACGTCCTGTCCTGTTTTAACTTGACAGTGCCCCCCCCCCAAAGCCAGGTCCAGTTGGGTGTTAAAGAACTTGACTAGTCTGCACAGAGTCCTGACCTCAACCCCTTCAACACCTTAGAGATGAACTGGAACACGGACTGCATGTAATGAACTGTCTTGCTGATTGTGCTGAGGTTAAATGGGAGCAAATATATCATAGAAATGCTTCACAGAGAGGAGTGAAGGTTGCAGCATATTAACTTCTATTGTTGTATATGTAGAAAGAGATGCCTAGGAATCTAATATAGGTGTAATACAGGGGTGCCACATTGAGCCCAATTTGATCTGATGTGGGCCAGATCATTAAAAAGATGGAAGGAAGGAAGGAAGGAAGGAAGGAAGGAAGGAAGGAAGGAAGGAAGGAAGGAAGGAAAGAAGAGAAGTCAAGAAGGATGGAATTAAGGAAGCAAGGAAGGAAAAGAAGACAGGAAGAAAAAATGGAAGAAAGGGAAGAAAGACAGGTGGATGGAAAAAAAGAGTTAGGAAGGAAGTAGGAAAAGAAGACAGGATGCAAATATGGAAGGAAGGAAGTAAGGAAGGACAGATGGAACAAAAGAAGGAGAGAAGACAGGAACAAAAGATGGAAGGAAGTAAGGAAAAGAAGACAGGACGGAAATATGGAAGGAAGGAAGACATGAAGGAAAGTGGGCCGGATTGGACCCCTTGGCGGGCCAATTCTGACCCACGGGCCGCATGTTTGACACCCCTGGTGTAATAGACCTTCTTTTCCTTAGACCTTAGACTCTTTTCACAGGGATTCAAGATCAAGTCAGTTAGTAGATATTGTGGTTTAGCAGCCTACAGTATATAGTGCATCTCCACAGTTACATCTTCAGTTAAATTAGCACCAACCAGTAGACACACACTAAGCACAGGGCTTTTAAGGACCCTATAGCCTCTGGGCCCTGGGGAAGTTCTCCCAGTTGGTAATCTAGCCTTGCAAACTAGAGTTTAGTCTGATGTAACACATCACAGTGGAGCACAGTTCACTGATCATTTCACTGCACTGTGCTGACCATTCATTTGAATATTTCAGATGCAGTTTGACATTCGTGTCACCTCTGCTGTTTTTTTTATCAGTGTTGAAAATGTCTCAGTTTGTATTGTGATATTGATTTCGACCATATCTTACAGCCCACACACACACACACACACACACACTCACACACACACTGATAAGATACAAGGACATAACATAAACATGCCCCTGCTGCAGTTCAACTATAACACACACACACACACACACAGACAGATACACACAGACAGATACACACATGCACACACACATTGATAAGATACAAGCACATAACATAAACAATGCTCCTGCTGCAGTTCAACTACACACACACACACACACACACACACACACAGATACGCACAGACGCACACACACACACACACACACACACACACACACACACACACACTCACTGATAAGATACAAGCACATAACATAAACAATGCTCCTGCTGCAGTTCAACTACACACACACACACACACACACACACACACACACACACACACACACACTCAGTTCTCAGTCAGCTGTGTTAGCTCCTTCAGATTCTGCTTTTGGTCTAAAAACTGAGACTACTGGCAGTGATGATGAAGACACAGGATGGTGAGGATGATGATGGTGATGAAGGTGAACAGAGGGGTTTTTTTTCCCTCTCAAAGAGATGTACTCTGGGCCTATCTGGAGCTCACTCGTTACCTTGGTAACCACATTCTGACTAAGTCCCGTCTGCAGCTCCAGCCTCCACTCCTTGCAGGCGCACAGCATAAAACCGCTGCCGTCGCCGTATCCCTCCCCGGTGCCATTGCCTTTGCCTTGGAGTGCGTGACCCCCACCGGTGACGGTCACCGGCGGGGATCCCACGGTCCAGTTACTATCATTCGCCAATGGCTGTACGCACGTGCCATTGGGTTGCGCCAAGAGGAAATAATCCGAAAACTGACTAAAGCCGATGAACAATGCCGGTATCCAGGTCAGGACCACGAGCTGCTTCTGATGTTTCCCGAAACCCCCCAGAGACGGCAGAACCGAGCCGTCGATGTGAGGTAGAAGCCGGGGTACTGGGTGCTCCAGCGGGGTGAAGCCGTTCTCGGGCGGGTGGTCCTGCGCCTCCGTCCGGCCGGCTGCCATCACGGCCCGGCCCCAAAGAGAGCAGCTGGGCGCAACAGCGGGTGAAGCAAAGCCCCCACTCTGCTGCCGTCCGTGCGCTCTGCGTTAAGCCCTTTGACACAAAGAAAAGCCCACAGCGCAGATAAATCCTGTATGTAGCCAACAAAAGATATAAGCCAAAATAGGGGGTCTCCAGTCCGTGCGGGCGCACCGAATCACCGAACGATCAGCCTCATGGTGAGGGGGCTCCAAGCGACCAGGGGATGTCCGAATAGAGAGGCAGTGTCAGGAGGAGAGGGCAGCGGGGAAGCTCCCGGAGAGGAGTGGACTCGGACAGGCAGGCATGCTCACCGGCATGAGCTCCCACAGCGGGATCCATCCATGTGAAACTGAGCCGGGCCAGGCCTGCAGGTTTTTGGTATAGAAGTGGAAATATGGAGCTACATCCAGACTGGGATCATCTAAACATCTGCTGGTCCTTCATCCAGGAGCTCTACAGGTCTCATACCTGTCCAAACGGTGACCTCCTGGTCCTGGAGGTGCGCATCACTTAGTTACTCATGTGCAGAATATCCGCGCCTCCTCTCATCGCCGGTCCACTTGGAGAGGGTCCGTTGAGTTGGGGGGACAATGTGGAATGTGCTGCTTGGTTTCTCGCCGTCTAGTCAATGGGACACGGTGCCAAAGCAGGGCTTGGAGCAGAGATGGAGAGAGGGAGAGAGGAGGAGGGGGTGGGGACAAACCCCGCCCTCCCCCGGTCGCGCTATGCGCTGTGATTGGAGAGCCTTCAAAGGGCGACTGCACCACTGACGGGCATCTGCAGGCAACAATGATCTCCTTTGTGCAGCCTCTGCCCTCTCCTCTCAATGTAAAGCTTGTTAGAATTACTCAATCACTCACGTTTCCCATCGATTGGAGATAATTTATGATGTGACGATCAAGTGGAGAGGTTACTCCTGGGTTTTTTGGGGGGGTGGAGGGGGGTTCGCTCGTCTCATGGAGGCTGTTTTGCGTCATATGATGTTTTTTTTTCATGAGCGTCATATAAATAGGCAGTATTAGTTACTGGTTTGAGGAGACAATAGAAGGATGTCAGGGTTTTTGGATGATGTGCAGCCAGTTAGCCGCGCGGGGGCGTCAAATGATCACAGTACACGCGCCCTTGCATCAGTTAATTAAACCTTCAGCATTTAAACAAGACACACACACAAAAAAGAAAGAATAATAACCCACTCTGCTGGATTATTACTGCGAGGCAAGGCAGTCATATTCTAATGTATGAGAAGGGATAGCATCATTACGGGTGTTGATGCGCCCGCAGCTGCTCCCAAATGGCTGAGTGTGAGCGACCTTGAGATTCAAGTGAGTGACAGATTTTCCCCTGACGCTGAAGAAGCCTGCAGCCGAGATAATGTGTATGTGTGTGTGTGTGTGTGTGTGTGGGCTGTCATAGGCTACTTTTGGGGACAAATATCATCCTTTCGGCACAGCTTGTCCAATGAAAGATATCCTGACTGCACTATAGAGACTTCTTAATCTTAAGTGTGTGAAGGAGGGATATCACAGCTCCTTCCTCTCCCTGCAGCTGTCAGACTGTACAATCAGCACTGCTCCCAGTAAACCTCAACCCCCCCCCCCCCCCCCCCCCCCCCCCCCCCCCCCAACCTGGACAATTGGACACACTGCACTTTATAGATAGATAGACATTAGCCTTTATTGTCCCAAGGGGAACTTCGTTTAATGTCAAATACTCTGCTATATTAGTATTTCCTGTATAAGGTTAATGCTTATAATTTCAATTGTGTGCAATATTAATATTTATTTCACTTTAATCTGTCACCTCTGGTATATTACCTGTCAATACCAATATTACTCTTTTAAATAATGTCACGATTATATTTATTACATATTTTTTACTATTATTGTTCTTTATCTCTATATTACACTGCTGCTGTAACAATGCACATTTCCCCATTGTGGGACTTATAAAGGAATATCGTATCTTATCTTATCGTATCTTATCTTATCTTATCTTATCTTATCTTATCGTATCTTATCATATCATATCATATCATATCATATATCATATCTTATCTTATCTTATCTTATCTTATTGGAGACAAAAACTTGTAAAAAAGCTGATTTTGGATCAGTGGTAAAGGTTAGGGTTAGAATAAGTCTCCAGGAAATGAATGTAAGTCTATGTAATGTCCCCAAAAGTGACCATGGTGTGATTTGTGTGTGTGTGTGTGTGTGTGTGTGTATGTGTATGTGTAGGTGTGTGTGTGTGTGATACATTCTTGTGTGTATTAACCTCATGGCAAACAGTTTAGTCCTGATGCCTCTGAATGACATGGAGCTGGTATTCAGGGTGCTGCTGACAGTGTAACATAGAGGTGACAACTTGTGCTCAGCTCCTGCTCATATCTCACCCACTTCTTCATCCTAACCCTCCTCCCTCCTCCCTCCTCCCTCCTCCTCTTCCCTCCTCCTCCTTCTCCATTTTGAAAGTTATTAAGTCTCCGAGGGGTAGAAAGGAGGAGGAGGAGGAGGAGGAGGAGGAGGAGGAGGAGGAGGAGGCTGAGAATAAGCTGAGGAGGCTGTGCGTGTGTGTCATCTGTTACAGTCTGCCAACCACACCCATATTATAGCACATACCAGAGCTGGCTCAGGCATTCCCGTCGCCCAGAACAGAATGTGACCCCCCCTCCCCCCCCGAAAAAAACACCAACACACCCCATACCAAAAAAAACATTAAAAAAAAGAAGTGAATTAAAATATATGTCAGCAATCCTTTAAATAATTTATGGCACTCATCATACTATGTTCACGTCAACATGATTTATTGATGATCAGTTGCTCCATACTGCCATTTAAAAGATAACATATAGATTTTATTGTCCCTTTAGGATTAGGAGGTCTGTTTTGACTGTTCCTTCCTTCCTTCCTTCCTTCCTTCCTTCCTTCCTTCCTTCCTTCCTCCCTCCTTCTCTCCTTCTTTCCTTCCTCTCTCTTTCCTCCCTTCCTTATTTCCTTCCTCTCTTTCCTCCCTTCCTTCCTCCCTCCCTCCTTCTCTTTCTTTCCCTATCCCGCCCCCTACCTCCCTTCCTTCCTATTTCCTCTGTCCTTCCTCTCCTACCTCCCTTCCTTCTTTTCTTTCCTTTCCTTTCCTTTCCTCCCTTCCTTCCTTCCTTTCTTCCTTAATTCTTTCTCCCTTCCTTCCTCCCTCCCCCTTTCCTTCCTTCTTCTCCCTTCCTTCCTTCTTTTCCTTCCTTTCCTCCCTTCCTTCCTTTCCTTCCTTCCTTCCTTCCTTTCTCCGTCCTTCTGTCTGTCCTTCCTCCCTCCCTCCCTCCCTCCTTCTCATCCTTCTTTCCTTCCTCCTGGAGAAGATGCACAGATGTACTACAGGCTGTTAAACTGTAGTTCATTAATAAATGATTCATAGTTCCCTCTAAAACCACAATGATCATTTTTATGTTCAGATTATATTCAAATGAGACATAACATGAGCTTTCCTAAATATTGAACCTATTCCTCTGTTCTTAAATGACCATATTATTGTTATTTCATGTTGTTTGAGGCCCATTTGTTTACAAAAATACGCATTTTA
Organism: Scomber japonicus; assembly: GCF_027409825.1. NCBI lineage: Eukaryota > Metazoa > Chordata > Actinopteri > Scombriformes > Scombridae > Scomber > Scomber japonicus. Next base: position 30,536,925 of record NC_070584.1, on the reverse strand, counting down.
CATTGCTGCATAGTTTTTATACATGTATATGCAATAGTTTTTACTCTTAATATGTATAAATGCATATATTGTCACTCTTATCTATTATATATTTATTAGAGCTGCAGCGATCAGTTGATTAGTCAACTGTCAGAAAGTTAAACTGAAACTAACTGGATCACTTTTTCATGCACATATATCAAACATTTTCTTGTTACAGCTTCTCATGAATGATGATTTGCTGCTTTTATTTGTCATAATTGATAGTGAATTGAATATCGTAAGCTTTTAGGCTGTTAGTCAGACAAAACAAGCAGGCTGAGCAACTATTCACTATTTTTTTTAACATTTCATGGACTGGTTAATTGATAATAAAAAATAATCATTAGCTGCAGCCGACAATATTTATCATATACTCTGAGATTAGTATTACTTTGTCTTCATCTGCTTTTATATTTGCAAAACACTTTGTAAACTTGTTTTAAGTGCATACAGAATATAGAAATTATCTTCCACACACAGGAGACTTTATTTGTAATGCTGCATAGTTCTGTAATGATAATTATAATGTAGAAGGAGAACATGCTGTTCACTTTGTTGGACTTACAAGTTTCACGTCTCTGCGTCACACACAGCTATGTAACATACACCTGACATGATTTGTAGTAAGTGGACTCACATATTAACCCTTGTGTCGTCCTCCAGGGTCAAATTGACCCCTCCTACCCTCATTCTTTGCTCCGTCCTCCTTCCATCCTTCCTTGCTTCCTTCCTTCCTCCCTTCTTACTCCTTTCTTTCCTTCCTTCCTTCTCTCCTAAATTCCTTCCTCTTTTTGTTCTTACTCCCTTTCTTCCTTCCTTCCTTCCTCTCTCCCTCCTTACTCCTTTCTTTCCTTCCTTCCTTCCTTCCTCCCTCCCTTCCCTCCTTACTTCGTTCCTCTTTTCCTCCTTACTTCTTTCTTCTGTCCTTCCTTGACCTGAGGACAACAGGAATGTTAAAACACACTGCTCTAGTCCGCCAGTTGTCCGTTACATCAGAGACAATCTCCGCTGTCAGACCACAAGTGAAAGAATTCCTCTGTATACGCTGAGTTGGAGCAGCAGCATTTGTTTTCCATGCGACCAGTGACCCAGATTGGTTCAGGTGTCATGTGACAAGTAGCTAACTGACAGCCCCTCCCTCCCCATTCACCGCCTTCTACTCCCTCCACCCACCTACCCCTCCCTGGCTCTGTCTCCATACCCCCAGGAGACATATCCATGTCACCCTGCCGCACAGGTACACTACTGTCACAGGATCAGTGATATGGCTGCCTGCTCCTCTCTCCAGCCAGAACCACAAGAAGCAGACAAAAGCTCAATATTCACAGCAGCTCGGTGTCTCTGGATGTAAAGTTTATTGTAAATGATGCATAATAAGAGTAAATATGGGCGATCCGGGCGGCCATGTTGTGACTGAGCTCCTCTCGGTTCTCACAGTTTTCCCAGCACAGTCACCTCTTTCACATTTGGTGCAAAGTCCCTAAGGCGCTGCATGAGTCTGATCTTTGTCTTATTCTCTCTCTCTCTCTCTCTCTCCCTCTCTCTCTCTCTCTCTCTCTCACCCCCCCCCCCCCCCCCCCCCACACACACACACATATATACCTGCACAGGTGCAAAACACAAGCTCAAGAGCTCTTCATGTAATTCTCCTCGCCCTCTATTTTCTTTTTTAGTTCAACCTTCATTCGGAGTCTTTAATTAAAAAAGAAATACTGCTGTCAAAGCCTCTTAAATAAAAGTCCTAACTCGTCCCTTTATATCAGTGTGTGTGTGTGTGTGTGTGTGTGTGTGTGTGTGTGTGTGTGTGTGTGTGTGGTGTTCTTGTTGCTACGTAGCCAACTCCACCCTAACCTTCACTGCAGACTCAGTATTAGTACATTCAAAGTGTGTGCAAATAATATGTGTGTATACAAAACAAACCACATTATGTACAGCTTCAATAAGAGAGAGAGAGAGAGAGAGAGAGAGAGAGAGAGAGAGAGAGAGAGAGAGAGAGAGAGACAGAGAGACAGAGAGACAGAGAGACAGAGAGACAGACAGAGAGAGAGAGAGAGAGAGAGAGAGAGAGAGAAGGAGTGATACTGATGGAGTCTTTTAGTGCTTCTCTCAGTTTGTGTTGGCACAGATACTGTATATTGTAGATATGTCATTTCTGGCTGTAAGGGCTTTATTGTTCCACATGCACTTTATTGCATTTGGTAAGTGATAGCATTGTTTGTTATTGCTGTAAAGGCCACCACTACCACTAAAGCTGGCAATTTTCTATATATATAAGTATTGAGTGTGTGTGTGTGTCTGTGTCTGTGTGTGTGTGTGTGTGTGTGTTTGTGTGTGTGTGTGTGTGTGTGTGTGTGTGTGTGTGTGTGTGTGTGTGTGTGTCCAAAGCCTCACATATCTTCCTCCTCTCTGCCGTAGACCTTTGCTGTTGTCCAAAAACAAGTGCGCTTCGCCGCTGCACTGAGTGACATGTTCCTTCATCACAAAGAGTTTCCTTCCTTCCTTCCTTCCTTCCTTCCTTCCTGCCTTCCTTCCTTCCTTCCTTCCTTCTGTTTGTCCTTCCTCCCTCCCTCCTTCTCTCCTTCTTTCCTTCCTCCTTTTCTTTCTTTCCCGCCCCCTACCTCCCTTCCTTCCTTCTTTCCTCTGTCCTTCCTCTCCTACCTCCCTTCCTTCTCTCCCTTCCTTCCTTCCTTCTTTCTTTCTCCTTTCCTTCCTTCTTTTCTTTCCTTTCCTCCCTTCCCTCCTCCCTCCCTTCCTTCCTTAATTCTTTCCCCCTTCCTTCCTTCCTCCCTCCTCTCCTTCCTTCTTCCTCCCTTCCTTCCTTCTTCCTCCCATCCTTGACACGAGGACAACAGGAGGGTTAAATATTTAGCTGGCAATTTTCTATATATATATATAAGTATTGAGCGTGTGTGTGTGTATATGTGTGTGTGTCCAAAGCTTCACATATCTTCCTCCTCTCTGCCGTAGACCTTTGCTGTTGTCCAAAAACAATTAAAAACACATCAGTGAGCTTCGCCGCTGCACTGAGTGACATGTTCCTTCATCACAAAGAGTTTCCTTCCTTCCTTCCTTCCTTCCTTCCTTCCTTCCTTCCTTCTGTTTGTCCTTCCTCCCTCCCTCCTTCTCTCCTTCTTTCCTTCCTCCTTCTCTTTCTTTCCCGCCCCCTACCTCCCTTCCTTCCTTCTTTCCTCTGTCCTTCCTCTCCTACCTCCCTTCCTTCTCTCCCTTCCTTCCTTCCTTCTTTCTTTCTCCTTTCCTTCCTTCTTTTCTTTCCTTTCCTCCCTTCCCTCCTCCCTCCCTTCCTTCCTTAATTCTTTCCCCCTTCCCTCCTCCCTCCCTTCCTTCCTTAATTCTTTCCCCCTTCCTTCCATCCTCCCTCCTCTCCTTCCTTCTTCCTCCCTTCCATCCTTCTTCCTCCCTTCCTTCCTTCTTCCTCCCATCCTTGACACGAGGACAACAGGAGGGTTAAATATTTAGCTGGCAATTTTCTATATATATATAAGTATTGAGCGTGTGTGTGTGTATATGTGTGTGTGTGTCTAAAGCCTCACATATCTTCCTCCTCTCTGCCGTAGACCTTTGCTGTTGTCCAAAAACAATTAAAAACACATCAGTGAGCTTCGCCGCTGCACTGAGTGACATGTTCCTTCATCACAAAGAGGTTTGAGCCATTTAGAAAGTACACTTTAGATACATTATCAGGCTTTGGATACTCTCACACACACATTCATAATGCTTTTAGATACATCAGCTCATTCATTCGGCTCTGCACAAAAGATTTGTTTGTTGCCATATCCTTTATAGCAACACCTGTGCTATTATATAATCTTATGGTGCCATTTTGAGGCCTTTATTATTTCAGTTTAATGCAAACTAAATGAATCCTTGCTGGTGTTGCACTCGACCACCAAGATCAATCTTTGCTAAACATTACCTGCTGATTTATATCATATTTTATAATAATGAATATTTTCCCATATCTAGAAGCATAATTACATCCATCTTCTTTCTGCTGCTGCTTTCTACAGGTGTGGTCATGGGTGTTAACCTGACTTGCCTTTTGCCTGGAGGGTGTCGAGCTGAAGACGCCGCGCCCCTGCATGAATGCAAAACCAGCTCTGGGTTGTTGTTGTCTTCCATCAACACTGCAGTATAATAAGCTTGACAGATTTGTGATGCTTATCGGTTTTTTGTCTTAATCCGACATCTTCAGCGCGGGAGTCACACTCATGACACACCCTATTAGATTCCAGTATTCATTCATTTGCTGATTTTCAGATCAAATTATGTTTATTTAAGTTTGGTTATAACTTGTAACTTATAACTCCCTTATATTGGAGTGGCTCCATCTCAGCCTGAGGTCGAACCGCACGACATGATGAAATGCAATCATTAAAAAATGGGGTTATAACTTAGCCGAATTTGGATGAGGTTTATATTGGAGTGGCTCCATTTCAGTCTGAGGTCGGACCTCACGACATGATGAAAGGCAATCATAAAATTTAATGGTTTTCATGTTCCTGATTTCCTCTGATTTTAATCATAAGAGCAATACAAACAGCCACACCCTCCACCTCTTAATCCTTTCACTTAATGGTTGAAAACTTTCCCTTCTACACACACACACACACACACACACACACACACACACACACACACACACACACACACCTGGCGAGGATCTGAGAAGGTGAGACAGTTTCTCAGACGATGAAAAAAACAAAACAATTAAACGCTTTTTGTCTTTCAGAGTGACAAAGTGAGAAGAGATGAGCTGTCTGTACACGCAGGGATGCCGTCTGAGTCAGCACAGCACTGAGACAGTATCTGTGTGTGTGTGTGTGTGTGTGTGTGTGTGTGTTGGAAAAGGGGTTTTCATTTGATAGTAAGATTAATATACAGGTGTGTTCATGGGTGTGGAGCCTGGAGTTCCTCAGATCACAGGGCGTTTTAAAGGTTATAACGGCTTAAGAAGGAGGAGTGAAGATTTGAATACTTTGAAAAATGTCCTCTAGGTTGTTTTTTTTTGCATCAAAGGCAAAACCTTACCTTCACTGACTCCAAAAAATGCTAATCAAGTCATGATAAATTACTGTATAACTGCATGAATCTCTCATAAGGACCTCACAAGGTATAAATTTCTGGTATTTGACAAGAAATAAAACACAAGTTTGAAGAGAAAGTACATTTTTTTTGTGTGCCAGATGTCTGTCTCTTCATGAGCTTGTTGTAACACTTCACCTCATTTTTCTTTAAAACCCTCGGGGGGGGGGGGGGGGGGGGGCACACAGCCTTGCAGGATTGTGAGAGATAGAAGATATAGAAGCAAAAGAAGAAGTGCTTTATTGATCTCTGTGGTGAAATTAATCCTCTGCATTAGACCCAATCCTAAACACACACACACACACACACACACACACACACTAGAAACAGTAGGCAGCCGCAGTGCAGCACCCAGGGACCAATTTCAGTTCTTTACTAACCATAAGGAGGGAGGACACTGAAATACTGAAACCCCACGCTAACACAGGGAGGACATGCAAACTCCACAGGCTCCGTCTCACACTAGCAACAGCATATGCACACAGCTACAAGAAAGAATTTGAAAAATCTGAAACTAATGGAGTAAAGGAGGAGAAGTTTCTTTTTGAAGCTGCATTTACAACATTTTTTTGACGACAAGGGGTATTAACAGGTCACAAAAAGGTGAAAACAGACTGCCTCACAGAGCAACTTCAGTGTGTGTCTGTGTGCACTTGATGACTTTACTTTTGTTTTTTTTAAACATCTGTTTATTACATTTTGTTAGTTTTACAGAGAACAATACAGAACAAGAAGGCACATATAGGTCATTATAATAGCAATAATAATGATGATCAAACAGAAATACAGTAGATAAAAATAAATATACAATTAACTGAAAACAATAAAATGAAATTAAATGAATAAATAAAATTAACAAACAAAAAGAAATTGCAAAAGTAAAAATTAAAAAAACAAAACAAAACACATAAATAAAAATAAAAACAAACACACTCAAAACTAAATAAGTACAATAAAATAATATTAATAATAAAAATAATAATAATACAAATAAATAAATAAATAATAATACATTAAAAATAAATAAGTAGAATAAAATAATATTAATAATAAAAATAATAATAATACAAAAAAATAAATAAATAATACATTAAAAATAAATAAGTAGAATAAAATAATATTAATAATACAAATAATAATACAAATAAATAAATAAATAATACATTAAAATAAATAAGTAGAATAAAATAATATTAATAATAAAAATAATAATACAAATAAATAAATAAATAATACATTAAAATAAATAATAATGCATTAAAATAAATAAGTAGAATAAAATAATATTCATAATAAAAAATAATAATAATATAAATAAATAAATAAATAATAATACGTTAAAAATAAATAAGTAGAATGAAATAATATTAATGATAAAAATAATAATAATACAAAAAATAAATAAATAAATAATAATACATTAAAAATAAATAAATAAATCCTCAGATCAACTCTTCATTCCAGCCGAAGACCTTCCATATTTTCCAAAACTTATCAATCTAGTTCTTTGAGGTATAGCTTATCTTTTCTAAAGCAAAATAAAAAGACATTCCTGACAGCTCACTGTGAAGGAACACAAGGTTTTTCATTTTTTCCATAAGCAGGCTATACTGTACATCTTTTGAGTATTGAGTATGGATTTTTCATTTTTAGAAGTCGTTGACTTTACTTTTAGTGCTGTTTCGATTTCAACCAACTCATGAGCAAAATATCTGCACTTCTTTAGCTGATAAGTCTTCCATTGTCCTCACCAGTAAGCCTCTAACATTGTTCACCGTTCAGGGTTGGGCCTGCAGTGTACATTGAGTTTGACAGAGTTTGACTGATGCTACTGGAAACAGGACTGATGAGCAATGAGGCAGAACAGTTTAACATGCAGCCAAAACCAAAACTATAACCAAAAAGTGATAAGAGTCCTTGTTAGTATATAAAATAAATGATAAGTAGAGCTTTAAACACATAAATGGCTAAAGGTACACTGATAAAAGCTCTGTCATCATAAGCTATCACCTTTTCTTCAAATGATAGACCGGCAGTTTTTTTTATAGCTTTTTTCTTTTTTTATTAGCATTGCAATGTGTGGGCAGCATCTTAAAATACATGTGGGGGCAAGTTCATGCTGCGATTTGAAGGCGAAAAATTAGAGAGAGAGAGAGAGAGAGAGAGAGAGGGAGAGAGGGGGGGGGGCAAAACGGGTTTTAACATGATCTTTTTAAAGAGTTTGCAATCTTTCTGCAGTGTTATGCTTCCAGTCCAGATGAGATAAAGATGAGCGAGTGATTCCAAATAACAGAAAGTTAGAAGTAGATGAGATGATATGACAGATAAGATAAGAGATTCAGAGGAAATTCATTCTCTTTCTCTATTTTTACAACATTTTATTGCTGCTTCTAATACAAATCCTTGACCTTTAAAATGCTCATGTTACATAATATTCTCATTTCCTACACCTGAGCCTTGCAGATGAGCTTCAGCACACACACACACACACACACACACACACACACACACACACACATACACACAGATATGCTTCACTCACTGTGATATGTCAGGCGATTATAGGAAAGCCATTAAAGTGTGTGTGCAAGCCTTATCCTGTCTCTAGTAATCACAAATGAAAGGAGATGAGGAGGGTGGGAACATTTGGACTACGCCTCTGATACACACCCTTACATTTTTTTAATCCAATCAGCCTAAGGGCAAAAAAAACAGAAACACAGAAAGTCACTGATACATTTTTATACTTTTTACATAGTTTTTTTTTTGTCCAGATGGTTAAATTTCTTCTTTTCATATTTTCTCTGGAGGCAAAGATAGAAAACATGCTGGTGCTGACTCAGGAGTTCAAGTTCAATACTTTTCATCTTCATTTTAAATGTCACCAGACTTCTCAGAGCTCAGAGCTGCACATTAGGAAACAAAGTGCAGAGGACTTGACCTGGAATGCTGTTTTGGCAAAAGGTGTGTGTGTGTGTGTGTGTGTGTGTGTGTGTGTGTGTGTGTGTGTGTGTGTGTGTGTGTGTGTTGTCTATGTGAGTTTATGTGCAGGCAAAGGCGTGTTTTTGAATTCCTTTTGACGGTGGGACTTTTTTTTTTTTTTTCATCTGAGAGAAATGTCAGTGCAGTTTATCACCTTTATGAATCACTCACAGTTAGAGCACACACACACACACACACACACACACACACACACACACACACACACACACACACATATGCACCAAGTGTAGAGCATCTGCCGAGTTCATCGTCATATCCCAAAAATACGATGGGTAAAAATTCTTCTGCACCCCGTCACCAACACCGAGTGTGCAATTATGTTTGAGCTAATGGAGAAAAAAAACCATGCTTGTAATAAATCATAAATCACAAGCTGCAAACAAGCACTCCACAATCTATCGGCTCCCACTTCCCTCTCTCTCTCTCTCTCTCTTGCATGCATGCTCATAACTCCTGAAACCACACACACACACACACACACACACACACACACACACACACACACACACACACGCTACATTCCTCAATAACCGCTGGGTTTATTGGATGACATGGAGGTGCAGGGAGGCTGTCCATGAGCTGCAGGTTCTATGGGACACGGATTGAACCAAAATTGCATTAATAATTCATATTTGTCTGTTTGAGTCTTAAGATGACAGAAAATGCTCCGTTAATGTGAATATTTTAATCGTCTTAAGACAGAGGTGTCAAGCTCATTTTCATTCAAGGGCCACAAACAGCCCAATTTGATCTCATGTGGGCTGGACCATTAAAAAGATGGAAGGAAGGAGGGAAGGAAGGAAGGAAGGGAGGAAGGAAAAGAAGGAAGGCAAAAAGGAAGGAAGGACAAATGTAAATAAGGTGAGATGGAAAGATAAGGAGAAGGAAGAAAGGACAGGTGGAAGGAAGGAAAGAATAAAAGTGAGGAAGGAAGAAAGAAAAGGTTGGAAAAAGAAGACAGGGAGGAAAGATGAAAGGGAGAAAGGAAAGAAGGAAGGAAAGATGAAAGGGAGAAAGGAATGAAGGAAGGAAAGATGGAAGGAAGGGAGGAAGGAAGAGAGGAAAGGAAATAAGGAAGGGAGAAAGGAAAGGAAGCAAGGGATGTAGGAGAGGGAGGACAGAGGAAAGAAGGAAGGAAGGAAGGCAGGTGCAGGAAAGAAAGGGAGAAGTAGGGAGGGAGGGAGGAAGGAAGGGAGAAAGAAGGAAGGAAGAAAAGATGGAAGGAAGGAAGGAAGGACAGATGGAAGAAAAGAAGGAAAAAAAGACAGGAAGGAAAGTGGGCCGAATTAGACCCCTCGTTGGGCCGGTTCTGGCCCATGGGCCGCTTGTTTGACACCCCTGTCTTAAGACATCTGGAGCATTAAGGCTTCCATGCTATTAGTTGTAGTAGTATCCCTATTTCATGTAAGGCAGGGGTGTCAAACATGAGGCCCGTGGGCCAGAACCGGCCCGCGAAGAGGTCCAATCCGGCCCAGTTTCCTTCTTCCTCTTTTCCTTCCTTCTGTCTGTCCTTCCTCCCTGTATTCTCTTCATTCCTTCCTTCCATCTTTCCTTCTTCCCTTCATTCATTCATTCCTTCCTTCCTTCCTTCCATCTGTCCTTTCTCACTTCCTTCCTCCCTTCTTCCTCCTTTCCTTCCTTCTTCCTTCCTTCTTCCTCCCTCCTTTCCTTCCTTCCTTCCTCCTTTCCTTCCTCCTTCCTCCCTCCTCCCTCCTTTACTTCCTTCCATCTGTCCTTTCTCCCTTTCTTCCTTCCTTCCTTCCATCTTTTCTTCCTTCCTTTCATCCTTCCTGTATTCTCTTCCTTCTCCTCCTTCTTTTCCTTCCATCCCTCCTTCCTTTCTTCCTTTTAGTGATCCGGCCCACATGAGATCAAATCGGGCTGCATGTGGCCCTTGAATGAAAATGAGTTTGACTCCCCTGATGTAAGGGCTACATTGGGGTGTATGTAAGTATGGGGTCATGTGGTCTTCTGCTAGTGGCTACATCTGGGCCATGTGATCATGTGTCTTACAAGCTAGTGTGATGTTTAGGCTGCGGACCGATCACGTGTCATTTAAACAGTCCATCAGTGCAGAGGAGAGCAAATAATGGCCTCCAGTAACCTTTTGAACTGTTGTGGTTGTACATTGACAGAATGGAGTACTGGACTTTTATCGTTGGATAACAAACAACTGGATTCTGTATACAGATGTTAATGCAGATGTTGGTTCAATCTGAGTTCCATAAGGTTCTGAGTTCAAGCTCTAAACAAACATCTTTTTAACCTTCCTCCAAATTGACCCCGTCTGTTTTGACTGTTCCTTCTTTCCTCCCTTCCTTCCTTCAGTCTGTCCTCCCTCCCTCCTTCTCTCTTTCTTTCCTCCCCCTACCTTCTGTCCTCCCTCCTTCCTTCCTGCCAGCCTGCCTTCCTTCCTTCCTTCCTTCCTTCCTTCAGTCTGTCCACCCTCCTTCTGTCTTTCTTTCCTCCCCCTACCTTCCTCCTTCCTTCCTTCTTTCCTCCTTTCCTTCCTTCCTCCCTCCTTTCTTTCCTTCTTCCGTCCTTCCTCCCTCCTTTCCTTCCTTATTCCTTTCTCCCTCCTTTTCTTCCTTCCCTCTTTCCCTCCTTTCCTTCTTCCTTCCTTCCTTCTTTCCTTCCTTCTTTCTTTCCTTCCTTCCTTCTTCCTTCCTTCCTTCCTACCTCCTTTCCTTCCTTTCCTTCTTCCTTACTTCCTTCTTTCCTTCCTTCCTTCTTTCTTTCCTTCCTTCCTTCTTTCTTTCCTTCCTTCCTTCTTCCTTCCTTCCTCCCTCCTTTCCTTCCTTCCTCCTCCCTCCCTTCCTTCCTTGACTCGAGGACAACAGGAGGGTTAATATTATTATCATTTATACTATTATTAGTAGTTTTTATAAAATAAGAAGAATATACAAGCCTATAAGTGGGCGTCTTTTGCAAAGGCATGATCAGTCCTGCCAACTGGAAACACAATTGCCTGTATTCTGTTTGCTTTTCTTCCTTTTCTCACTTTTCTTCCTTGTGTAAAGAGTTTCTTCTCTTTCAAATATTTCCGCTGCTTTCTTTATTCGACACTCTTTTGAAAATAATGTTTTGATCTTATGAGAACATCCTCGGGGGAATAAAGGTTGAACAAATAACTAAGACTAAGAATCTATAACCATAGCAGCTCCATGAGGCCTTTACTTAAGCACAGCGGTAGTTTGAGCTACTTTGAACATACTGATGTTTAACAGGTACAATGTTTACCATGTTTATTATCTTAGTTTAGCATGCTAACATTTGCTAATTGGTACTGAACACAGCTGACTGCTTGCATAGCTGAGGCTGATAGGAATGCCATTACTTTTGCAGGTATTTATCATAAACCAAAGTATAGCGCTACATATAAATATGAAGCCAGTTGATCTCCAACATGATGAATGTCTGTGCTATATGCCAATCCATTCAATAGTTCACCAGCCAGATTCACTAAAAATGACAAATGTGAACCTCATATTGGCGCTAGAGGAAAAATCAAGACCAGGAATCATCAAAGTCAGTAGGGTTAATCCTCTTGGGACCATGAATGCCTGCAGAGAAATTTCATGTCAATCCATCTAGTTCAGGGGTGTCAAACATGCGGCCCGTGGGCCTGATACGGCCCGCTGAGGGGTGCGATCCGGCCCACTTGCCATCCTGTAATCTTTTCCTTCCTTCCATCTGTCCTTCCTAACTTCCTTTTTTCCTTTCTTCATTCATTCGTTCCTTCCTTTCTTCCTTCTGTCCTTCCTTCCATCTGTCCTTCCTCCCTACCTTCCTTTTTTCCTTTCTTCGTTCCTTCCTCCCTCCCTTCCTTCTGTCTGTCCTTCCTTCTTTTCTTCCTTCCGACTGTCTGTCTGTCTGTCCTTCACTGTCTGTCCTTCCTACCTTTCTTCCTCCTTCCGTTTGCCTGTCTTTCCTTCCTCCCTTCTTTCCCTCCATCTTTTTAATGATCTGGCCCACATGAGTCTGTACTGTATGTGGCCGTCGAACGAAAATGAGTTTGACACCTCTGATCTAGTTGATATAATGTAGATCAACCAGGATCCAGTGATTCCTTCCCTAAAGCTACTCTGCTAAAAAAAGAAACACAGCTACATAGTTCTGTTTACACAGTACAAATACAAATTTACATCTGCTTAGAAAAAAAAAAGGAGGAAGTTTTTGAATTTGTGTGGGTCTATTTCATACTTCTCTGTCGTCTTTGATGAGAAGTCTATGGCAGCTTCACACTTGACAACCTGACAATTTCTGAGCATTGTGCGTGTGAAATTTTCCACTGCCGGATTATTTAAACCCTCACAAGAACGCAGAACTGCCTGCAGACAAACGAGGAACACAACAAACAATGAAGACAAAAATGATAACACTGTGAGCACATTGTGATCTCCATTACAATAATACTGCACAGGTGCTCAAACTATTTATTAATAAACTTGCACTCCTGTTGCATTCACCACATGTTGCATATCTTGCCTTCATCAGGGCGGCAGCGACTGTGACGAAGCACCAACTTGATTAAAACAAGATAACCAGAAATATTTGGTGAATACAGTATCCTGACCTACTGTACAGAGGAGTTGTGTAACATGCTTTCATTTTGGATGAACTCCCATCGATGTGCAATAAGTTTCATTATTTTAGCATCATAAATTATATAAATAATAGCAGCACTTGGAGTTTTGTAAGAAAAATAAAAGTTTGAGTGGCTTCCAGTAAGCAGACACTGTAAAAAAAACACATCTGTGAACACTACTATAGTAAATGTAACAAAATCGGTGAAACATGTCTAAATAAAGCATGAATGAAGAAGTCTGGGCTGCTTGCACTTGTTTATTTTGACTTGATTTATCTTAATTAGATTTTAAGCGTCTTCAGAAAGTGATAATAAGATGAAACCAGAGCTAATGTCTTTCAAGAACTGCAGCTAAACTCGTTTTTCCTGTGAGTCTCACTCCTTGGCTGCAGGCTAGTAGCGTGTGGGTTTACTGTGAGTAGACGAGACAGATAGAGAGCAGAGGAGTTGGGTGTGTAAAGGACCTTTAGGTAAAATGAGTCAAATTCAACTCGTCAGTTATTTCAAGTTGAAACTCCACTGAATGCATCGCCTGCCTTTACAGCAGCTTGACTTGAACTTGTTGACCCTCGAAGTCTTCAGTGAGGGAGAAGTCTGCTTAATATTGACAAAAATAACAAATACATGTGTTTGTGCATTTTTAAAATACTAAAGAAACTTTATTTTAGTGGATCAAAATATAATTTGGATACATTTGCAAATAAACTTGCATATCAGGGCAATTCAGAAAATGTCCTGACTTTATAAAATGACAAAACTTGTTCCAGAAATGTCCACACTTCTTTTGAAAGCATCATATTGTGTCCTCATTATCCCTAATACCCAAAAATGTCCTCACTTTTCAACATTTTGTTTGCATTGTTTTCCAAATATTAGTTCTCACTTTCCAAAAAGGATCTCCACTTTTCCCTAAATGTCCCTTTAATGTTCTCTTTTCCAACTATTTTTCACTTTCTAAAACTTCCATAGCTTTACTAAATATCCTGAGTTTGCAGACATGTCTACACTTCACCCCTTTAACTTTTCATGTCCTCACAACAGTGTCCCCATTGGTGTTAAACTTACTTAACAAGTCCCCACAAAGGCTTAAATTCAGAACACGAAAACACACACACACACACACACACACACACACACACACACACACACACACACACACACACACACACACACACACACACACTACCTCCCCAGCTGAGTTTGAATAGGAGTGGCACTGAAGAGAAAAGCGTTTTTTTGGCTCAGCAGGTTGGAGAGGGGTGTGGTCACCAGCCTCCAAAAACTATCCTGTGCTGCAGTTTGTTTGCAGTCTGCACCAGAGGGACCAGAGGGACCAGCGGGGGACCCGGATCGGACCACCTGCTTGATGCGCCTCTCCTCTGCTCGCTTTTCCCCGGAGTTTCCACCCGGTAGCTTCCTCCTTATAGTCGCTTTGGGTTAGGGGTTTCTTTCTGGTCAAAATGAGCCAGTACGGGTCCCAGAGTGCCCTGAACATGGGCCGCAGGATGGGATCCAGAGGCGACTTGACTGGCGGTGGGAACTATCAGTACGCACGGAGCGAGGTAATGCACGGAGGAGGTAATGGATACGAACCCTACACGGACGGATACAACACCTACACCTTTTCAAAGTCGTCTTTGCCAGGCGGGATGGTCCAGACCATGAGCATGGGAGGCGGAATGGGAGGCGGAATGAGGTAGACATTTATTTATTTATTTCTTGGTTCATTACACAACAGTTTTAAAATTCTCTCTCACACTCTCCTGACTGCCACCTGTTGCCTGTCTCTGCGCACCAGGAAGCATTTTGTTGGCCTCTCTGCAGGGAGTACGCATGTCAGTCTAAAAAAACTGCTTTCTATTAATTATTGATAACGACAGCTGGTTTTTATTTCAGCCATGCAAACCCCAAACCCAAAAGAAGCTCTGGTATTTGCAGCCTTAACCCTAAAACCCCAAATTACCAAAAATGCATGATCATATTTGCAGGGATCTTAAAGTCTTATGTGCATACTTTGTAATATTTACAACAAGTATTTGCAAAGAGTTTGGCATGTTTGGTTTCATCATTCAGGTTGTTTGTGGAAGGAGTAACAAAGTAAACTGATAGTATCCTGTGATAATAAAACAAGGCTGCAGTGTAATAAATGTCTTATACTGTCCCCATAATGCACCGGGGCTTCTGTGTTTCTTCATGTTCTTTGCACAGCAGCTAGTTTCTCTCTATGGGGAGGAACACTCACTTTAGATTTATAGCTCACATTGAAATGCTAAGTTCCCTGCAGCAGCTCAACACTGACTCTTTATTCCAGAGTCCTGTTTGTCCACAGTATCACCCACAGAGGAAATATGTCACTGTGGTAACTGTGGGACAAGGAGAGAGAGAGAGAGAGAGAGAGAGAGAGAGAGAGAGAGAGAGAGAGAGAGAGAGAGAGAGAGTGAGAGTTTGGCCAACTTCATTACAAGATGTTTGACACCAGGTTGTTGCAGCGTAGTTGAAGTTGCAGAGTGATTCAGAAGAAAGTCATGCAATTATTAAACTGTGCAGCTAGAGCCATGAGTCACCTGGATAATATGACATGATGTAGCATGTAGTGGATTTTTTTTTTTTTTAATTATCTGCTTGTTTGTCTGCTGATAAATAACAAGAAATTATAAAACAGAGAGGACAGTTTGGATTTATGTAGTTTGGGAAAGGTGTCTTGGTCGTATAGTTGGTCCTCCTAGATGTTAAAAAAAATATTGGTTGATGTATTATTATTAGATTTATTCTTTTAATGCTCAAAATCTAAATTGGTATCGTCCAGTATTGGCTTTTTTCTGACTTCCATACGTCCATAAAATGTACATTTGAAGCATTAATTCATCAGTCAGCTCTTAATTAACATGTGAACTATAAATGTAATGTAATGTCTGACCTACTTATCAATAATAATAATAATAATAATAATAAATACTACTCATTTACAGAGAAAGTGGAGTAGACGATAGAGTTCATCAGTAGCTAAGTTAAGTTTTAATAATTCATTTGAGAATGAACTGAGCTCAGACATGAACTCAACCTCCTCTCGTCTCTCTTTTCAATATAAGATGATGATTATGTCACATGTTAACTTTGCTCAGCCCTCACACCACTATAAGACACCACAAATTACTGTCATATAAACCACATGGCATACATCATCCAAAATTATATGACACTTTCCCCTCCCAGAAAAACCACACACCAGTTAAATAACTTACAAAATGCAAATTCCTACAAATAAAGTTTATGTAATTATAACTTAACAAAAGCAAGACCAGACAATGTGAAGATATCAAAACAGCAATTATTCTTATTTTTGATCATATGTCGCTTTTTGTTATAGATAGTTATCAGATAAAGTAGGACAGACTTAATTAAATGAACTGTTTCATCCAGTATTCACTATTATTAGTGTAGAGAAAAAAGGAAATGCATGAGAAGCTCAAATTAGAGACTTTTTCTTGCATTTTGGCTTAAAAAAGTGACTAAAACCACCATTTGATTATCCAAATAGTTACTTATAAAAACTCTTACGATAGATTAATTGACTCATTACTGCAGCTCTAGTCAGCAGCAGCCCTAAAAATGTGACAAGATCAGTTTAAGGGGTCACGAGATGATTAACAGTGTAAGAGAACATGAGTCAGCTGTGGAGAATTATATTATATCTTCTGACTTTTATCAAATATTTTCCCATTTTTTGCAAAAATCCTGGTCAGTTTCACTTCGTCAGGGCACTAAAAGCATTCAAATGACACAATCTGAGAAGGGAAAATCAATCTGGTGAAACTGCTTCCAGCTTTTTTGACATGTGCAATGTGTCGGAAGTAAACATGGCTTCATCTTACAGGATTACATAACGCTCATTCATGCAGGTGTTAACACTCAAAGCTGTTTTTTCTGATAATGCAGCTGTGAATGTTCATTGTATGCTTGATGATGATGAGTTTACTCTGCTGCCCTCTGCAGCGGCTCCAACCTCAGTGGCATCAACCAGAAGGCCATGATCCTGCAGGGCCAGTGCCAGGAATACCTGAAGAAAGCCGAGTACGCCCTTCAGTCTGTGAGTCAGAGTTTACCTTGTCATACTACTTTTTTTGGCTCTTGCACATTAAAAGCATGTATGGTTAATTCTGGAGGTTTTTATAGCAAAAGAAGAAGAACTAATGCAATAAAAAAGAAAGACAGAAGTGTTGTTTGGTGGTAAAAATGAGCAACTGATACCCCTTTTTCACCGAGCTGGTGCTGGTTCGGAGCCAGAGCCTGACTAAGCACCGGTTATTTGCTTTTCCACCGCCAAAGCTCCAGCCCCGAGCCTCTGAACGGGAGCCAGAGCAAGCACCAAATCTTTGCTGGTCTAAAGCAAGAACCGATGACAGCAACGGACTGGGGGCGGGGCTAACGTTTATTAGCCGGCTAGCGGGGTTAACGTTTATTACCCATAGACTGTATAAAAGAAAGTATAAGTTACTAATAATAAGTTACTTCCGCATTGGCCTCATTTCAGAGGACCGGAACTCCCCGCCTGTTATTAGCCGGCTAGCGGGGTTAACGTTTATTAACAGACTAGCGGGGCTAATGTTTATTAGCCGGCTAGCGGGGTTAACGTTTATTAACAGACTAGCGGGGTTAACGTTCATTAGCTGCCTAGCGTGGCATTTACAGAGGGTTAACGATTTGTTGATTAAAAGTACCTAACCCTTTTATCATTTTTTGCCAGAGCTGTCGTCGTCTTCTTCTTCTTCTTCTTCTTTGTTTAAGGCAGGCTAGATGCCTTGTGGCGCGCTGGCCACGTTATACAGTGACGTAATCGCGTGGCTCTTTGCCGGTGGAAAAGCAACAGGTTCGTAAGAGGTGCTTGGATTAGCACCAACTGAGCACTGGCTCTAGCACTAACTCCCAACCAGCACTGGCTCCAGCTCGGGGGGGAAAAGGGGTATGATTATGAATGTGTGTGTTCAGACATGAAATAGAAACCAAGCTTATTATGAAGGTATTTGGTTTATTTATCTGTTCCTGAAAGCAAACCTACCCTCCACTGATCATAATGAAACCATTAAATAACCTGCTGATAGATTTATATGGTTGATCAGAGTTAAGTATAACACAACCTTCGTGTTCTGCAACTTCTCGTCTGTTTCTTGCCTCTGAGTGTGAAACCCGGCAGTGTCTTCTTGAATGACATGGTGTGTGTGATTTAATTGGCATCTCAGTCGCTTCCTCATAATTGGGTGTGTCAGTGCAAATCAAATTCAGTGTCGAAAGATTTCAAAATGTGACTGGTTGTATCACATCCATCCTCCACACAAAATGTCAGTCACTTTATACTCTTTACTTTATTTGGTTAAACTTCTTCCAGTTGGTAGATTTACTTTGATCTTACTTAACCCTTGTGTTGTCCT
Source organism: Scomber japonicus (assembly GCF_027409825.1). Lineage (NCBI taxonomy): Eukaryota > Metazoa > Chordata > Actinopteri > Scombriformes > Scombridae > Scomber > Scomber japonicus. The sequence goes on along the minus strand of NC_070584.1, from coordinate 30,518,784 downwards.
CCCAGGTCAAATTGACCCCGTCTTATTCTTCTTTCCTCCCTTCCTTACTTCCTCCATCCCCCTTTCTTCCCTCCCTTTTCCTTCTCTCCTTTCCTTCCTTCTTCCTTCTTTCCTTTCCTCCCTTCCTTCCTTCCTCCCTCCTTTCCTTCCTTCCTCCCTTCCTTTTTTCCTCACTCCCTCCTTCTCTCTTTCTTTCCTCTGTCCTTCTTTCCTTTCCTCTCTTCTTCCTTCCCTCCTTCCTTTCTTCCTCCCTCCTTTCCTTCCTTCTTCCTTCCTCCCTTCCTCCCTCCTTTCCTTCTTTCCTTTCCTTTCGTCCCTCCCTCCCTCCCTCCTTTCCTTCCTTGCTCCCTCCCTTCCTTCCTTCCTTGACTCGAGGACAACAGGAGGGTTAATAAAATCAGTTTGGTAAATGTGGCCGACAGTCTGCAGTTAACCCTCAAATACTTTCATTTTACATTTGAAAGCAGTAAATACATCCTAAATACTTTTTACTTTTAGCCTGAAACTCCTTAAAACATTTTAATGCAGCTGATAGATATTTGTTTTAGAGTTTTTGACCCATATTTATTCAAAAATTCAAAAAAATACTGTTGCATTTTTCACATTTAATATAGTTAATGTTTTTTCCTCCATAAATGAGAAGTGTAAATACTGAATAATAAACTCTCTCATCTCTCTGAAAGCTTCATTAAGGATTAATCTCACTAATTATCTGTGAATCAGCGTCTGTAATTTTCATTTCACTGGGTCTTAAAATGTTGAGATTTAGAAGGTAGCATCTTTATTGGTGGAAAATCTGTGTCTTCCGTATAAGATAAGATAAGATAAGATAAGATGTTCCTTTATTAGTCCCACGATGAGGAAATTTGCATTATCGTGGGACTAATAAAGGAATATCTTATCTGATCTTATTCCGATGACACTTCCACAGATTTTCCACCAATAAAGATGAAATGAAAATGACTTTTAATCCTGTGTCCTTTTTATTAATTGCTTATTTATCTCTTATTATATGCCAAACATGTTATAAAATCAGTATTTTTACATTATCACGTCTTTTCCTGTTAAGATAGTCTCAAATATTTCCTCGTAATGTGCTCAGAGTTCACCCAATTGAATGTGACTTTGTTTATGTAGCCGGCAGGACTGGACGTATAAAACTGCACGTCATTATTTATGAGTCAGAGAACTATGAACAAAGACAGGAAGAGAGTTGTGTTTTGATAGGGATAGGAGGAGAAGGAGAAATGAAGAGTGGAGAGAGAGAAAGGAGAGGAGAGAGAAGCACAACATTGGACATTTAAACAACTAAATATTTCTGGATGTGTGTATATTTATATTTCTCTCTCTGCACATCAGTTTATATGCAGCTCTCTATCTACACTGAAGATCTGATGATAAACAATCTGCATGTCTTCATCCAGTCAGAAATATATTACAGAAGCACTTATTTTTCATCTTAATCAATTTAATGACATGTTAGTAGAATATAAACCCAGTAGAGCTCTGAGATCTACTGACTCAGGTCAGATAGTTGAGCCCAGAATTCAAAGTTCAAACTAAACATGGTGAAGCAGCTTTTACACAACTGGAACAAACTACCAGCAGAACTGAAATCATTTTTAAATCCAGGTTAAAAAACATTTCTCTTCTCCTGTGCTTATGACTGAGCTCTTTTAACCCTCCTGTTATCCTCAAGTCAAGGAAGGAAGGAAGGAAGGAAGAAAAGGAGGGAGAGAGGAAAGGAAGGAAGGAAGGGAGGAAGGAAAGGAAGGTAGGACGGAGGAAAGAAGGGAGGAAGGAAAGGAAGGAAGGACAGAGGAAGGAAGGAAGGAAGGAAGGAAAGAAGGGAAGGAAGGAAGAAAAGGAGGGAGGAAAGGAAAGAAGGAAGGGAGGAAGGAAAGGAAGGAAGGACAGAGGAAGGAAGGAAGGAAAGAAGGAAGGAAGAAAGGAAGAAAAGGAGGGAGGAATGGAAAGAAGGAAGGGAGGAAGAAAAGGAAGGAAGGACAGAGGAAAGAAGGAAGGTAGGAGGGAGGAAGGAAGGACAGAAGGACGGAAGGAAGGAAGGAAGAAAAGGAGGGGGAAAGGAAGGACGGAAGGGAGGAAGGAAGGAAAGGAAGGGAGGAAGGAAGGAAGGAACAGTCAAAACAAACAGGGTCAATTTGACCCGGGAGGACGACAGGAAGGTTAAAGCACTTTACATTTTAATCTTTCATTTGCACTCTATGTCCTTTTAATGATTTTAAAGCTAATCATTATTTTATGCTGCAATCTTATATTTAATACTATGTTTTAATGTTTCTCAAATTACATGTTTTTCTGTTTTATGTAAAGCACATTGAGTTGCCATTGTGTATGAAATGTGCTATATAAATAAAACTGCCTTGCCTTAACACACAGCAGATATGAAACTATTTCTCTGCCAGGTTTCACATAACTATAATAATATTATTGAACTTGGTCATAGTCAGTTACAGGATTGTTATTTAATAAAAGGGAGTTAAGCACAGATATGACAGATTTTGATATTATCATGTGGAGGTAAGGTCAGTTTCACCTCGTTATATCAGTTTCTTCCTGTGCAGCTTTATGAATGTTGTGTTTTTTGATATTTAAGGGCGGTTCCCAGGGCGACGCAGAGCGCTACATGGCGATGGCCAAAGAGACCATCGAGCAGCTGAAGGGCTGTGCGATGGACCTGAGACAGATGGGACAGCCGAATGAGAACGTAGTCAGAACGTGAGGAAGACTTTTTCTTATTTCTGTAACCCTCAATGATGTAAATAGACGTCCTATAAAACCAAAAGTCCCTTCTGTCTTCCTGATCTGTAGTTTGGAGATATGTAAAGACCAGCTGAAGGGCGTCCACATGGCCATCAGCGGCACCATGACGAGGAGGAGGAGCACCAGAGGGTCCGGAGGCTGGGAGGAAGTGGGAAGGAACTTCCACGATGGCATGGCCTGGATCGCACAGCACAAAGTAAGTACACACACACACACATGCACACACACGCACACACACACACACACACACACACACACACACACACACACACACACACACACACACACACACACACACACACACACACACACACATGTAAGTAAGTACAAATGTAGTTGTTGCATGTTTAAGCTATGAGCCAAATGTATTTATATAGCAACAAGGCTAAATTCATAGTGCTTTACATAAAACATAAAATGCATCAATACAGCATATAAAACAACAACATGACACAAAATAAAAAGTGTTTAATTGGAAATAAAATGAAGCTAAAATAGAATAAAACAAATAAAAACAGGAAAATATAAAGTTACAGTGCAGAGTGTAAGATGTTAACCCTAATATTTGGACTTCAGTAATTGAATAAAAAATCAGTAAAATACAGAAAAGTCTTCAGCTGTGAATTAAAAGAACTGAAAGTTGGAGCAGACATGCAGCCTTCTTCCAGACATGTGGAGAATAAAAACATAAAGAAAGTTCATCCTGCTCTAAGAAAGGCTGTAAAGTTACGATGAACCGGTACCTATTTATAAGAATGAACGTTACAATTAAGAACATAATTTATTCAAAATGTATCTGTGCTTCTTTAACCCTCCTGTTGTCCTTGAGTTAAGGAAGGAAGGAAGGAAGGAAGGGAGGAAGAAGGAAGGAAGAATGGAAGGGAGGAAGAAAGAAGGAAAGGAGGAAGGAAGGAAGGGAGGATGGAAGAAAGGAAGGAAAGGAGGAAGGAAGGAAGGGAGGAAAAAGGAAGGAAGTATGGATGGAAGGAAGGAAGGAAGAAAGGAAAGGAGAGAAGGAGGAAAGAAAAGGAAGAGAGGAAGGTAGGAGGGAAGGATGAAGGAAAGAAGGACAGAGGAAAGAAGGAAGGAAGGAAGGAAGGACAAAAGGAAAGGAGGGAGGGAGGGAGGGAGGGAGGAAAGAAAAGAAGGAAGAGAGGAAGGTAGGAGGGAAGGAGGAAGGAAAGAAGGACAGAGGAAAGAAGGAAGGAAGGAAGGAAGGAAGGAAGAAAGGAAAGCAGGGAGGGAGGAAAAAAAAGAAGGAAGAGAGGAAGGTAGGAGGAAAGAAGGACAGAGGAAGGAAGGAAAGAAGGAAGGAAGGAAGGAAGGAAGGAAGGAAGGAAGGAAGGAACAGTTAAAACAGACAGGGTCAATTTGACCCGGGAGGACGACAGGAAGGTCTTTGTTTCATGTTGTGTTTATTTAATCTTTCTACTGCTGCCTAATGAATTGGCCGTTGGCGACAGTAAAGTTATTGAATCTTGACTCTTGTTATCTGAGTTATTAAAATTTAATGATGCTGTTGATGGTTTGTTTATGTTGGCCGCGTCTTATTAAACAGAGATAGACTGTGAGTTATGACAAGTAGAGGAGGAAGTCTGGAGCATCACACTCATCAGCCAGAGTCTGTCGATGAACCTCGAGACTCACTTTGATTCTACGGATTTTAATTGTGTTAAATCTGATTTCACCGGGTTTTAACGTGCACATTTCTCCATTGTGGGACTAATAAAGGAATATCTTATCTTATCTTACTTCTATTTTAATCTTGCTCTATTTTTTACAACCATCTATTAAAGATCTGTTTGCCAAGTTAATAGTAATGAGGAGTTTTTAATTTAATAGGTAGTTTGCATTTTGGTTACAGATCATTGCGGTTTCCTAGCTGCCAACTTTCTTTCTTTCAACATTTTCTTTGATTTTCTGATACTTTACATTCAAGTTGTTCTTATATTCCTAATTTTGGCTTTCATCCTGCAGGAAATGTAACCCCAGATGTCTGTGAATGTAGCTCCTTGCATCAAATAGGCCTAGTTTTCTTTTACAGCCACCGTTCGAGTCTGCAGGGGGTTTGTTTGATACTCAAAGGCTCGATTTTGGGGGGAACAGTCGGTATGAAGTAAACACTGTCATTGAACTGACTGACAGATCACATTAAACCCAGAATACTGAATCATAATCTGCAGACTAACAACTCAAACATGGTGCAGGAGTTTTGGACATGAAAGCATTCCCCTGCTGTGTGCTGTCAGAGATACTCGGGGTTCGGATAGTTATGCTTTTGGTAATCATGTCTGACATTAACAACAAGGAAAAGAAGAAGTAATTCACATACTTCTGAAAAAGCACTGCTGAGAAATAGAAATTAAAATTTTCTTTGATGCTCAGGCCAATTTTCTTGGCTGGTTTCCAATACACTACTTTATAAATTCACCCCCAAAAAAAAGAAAATCCTGATCTAACGTGTTTCTTTGGCGCCACCTGCTGGTAGAATTAAGCACCTATAACAGGGGAGTCAAACTCATCTTCATTCAAGGGCCACATAGAGACCAATTTGATCTCATGTGGGATCATTAAAGAGATGGAGGGAGGGAAGAGAGGAAAGATGGACAAAAGGAAGGAGGGAAGAAAAGTAGGAAGGACAGACAGAAAGAAGGAAGGACGGACAGAAGAAAGGGCGGAAGGTAGGAAGAAAGGAAGGAAGGAAATAAGAAGGGAAGGAAGGAAAGACGGACAAAAGAAAGTAGGGAAGAAAAGTAGGAAGGACAGACAGAAGAAAGGGCGGAAGGAAGGAAAGAAGAAAGGGAGGGAGGAAGGAAGGAAATAAGAAGGGAAGGAAGGAAAGACGGACAAAAGTAAGTAGGGAAGAAAAGTAGGAAGGACAGACAGAAGAGTGGAAGGAAGGAAGGAAGGAAGGAAGGAAGAAATGGAGGAAGGAATGAAGAAAGTACAGATGGAAGGAAGGAAAAGAACACAGGAAGGAAAGTGGGCTGGATTGCACCCCTCAGCGGGCCGGTTCTGGCCCACGGGCCGCATGTTTGACACCTCTGGTATAGATTGTGGGTCAGATGTACAAATATTCATCTGTTTTTATCTCCACCAACATATTCAGTGTGTGTTTCTCTTCTGTATCGCTGTGTGATGATTGAATGACTTTTTTTTTCTTTTTCATGTTTCAGCGTCTGATTGAAACTGCTTCCTGGGGAGAAGATTCTGCCGCCATCGAGCAGCAGCTCATCAGCCACCAGAAGTTTCACAGCTCCATCCAGAGGAGCGCCGAGGTGGATCGAGCCCGGGACGAACTGGTGGGTTCAACTCACCTAAAATACCTAAAATAAAGATTGGACTGAGAAAAATAACTCCGACATTGGCAGCAAAGCTTTAAATTTGTATTATCTCTTTTACTAGTTGCATTTTACTTGATTTTATGAATTTTTTTATTCTATTTTTTTAACTACTTTTTACTATGTACTATTTTTATATGTACTATTTTTATTGCTATTTTTATTCTTATATTCCATCTTATTATTACATTAATGTTTTTATTTCTTTCCTCCTTCCTTTAAATACTGTATTATTCTCCTTTTATGTGAAGCACCTGGCACATGTAATTTATTTTGTTGTAAAGCAATTTGAGCTGCCTTTATTGTATGAAAGGTGCTATACAGATACAGTTATTATTATTATTATTATTATTGTTATTATTATTATTATCATCATTATTATAATTAAATCTGCCCAAAGACACCAGTGACTGCAGTTTTAACCCATTTGTGCAGCTCTTTTACCAAACTCCATTCAAACTATTCTACATGCTCCAGAAAGATGCTCTGTAAGCAAATAATTGCAGTTTTCCTTCTCATATACACACCGATAGTAGCTGGTACATGAAAGGAAAACAGTGAAAAAAATTGGAAATATTAAAAAATACAACTTAAAAACAAGAAAAATAGAAATAGAGCAAGAAAACAAAAAGTTAGTCTAAAATATGAGAGTGCAGTTTTAAAAATAATGATTTGCTTTAAATGCAAATGGAAGATAAAAAATGTAAACTGCTTTAAAAAGAGCTCAATCATAAGCACATATTCAAATTTAGGGCTGATATACAAGGTTTGATTGTCTTCCCGCAGATTAAAAGAGGAGAGAAAGGAAATCTTCATGCTCTGGACCAAGAGTGGGACAGTCTGCAGGTGAGAGGACGAGAAGAATTCAAGTTGTGTGCTTTCAGGTAAATCCGTGGAGCTCGTTGTTTGAACTTTCTTCCTTCTTCTTCTTCTTTCCAGCAAATGTCGTTCAATCGGTCGCAGCAGCTGAGAGAGCTCGATCAGATCATTCAGGATATATCCAAAGAGATCATATGGGTGAACGACAGAGAGGAGGAGGAGCTGATGTTCGACTGGGGAGACAAAAACATCAACCAGTACATCCCACAGAAGCAGGAGAGCTACTCGGTCAGTAAAAATCAACAGGAAGCAAAAAAAAAGAAAAAGAGAGAGAGAATTGGGTTCGCTTTGATCCCCTGTATAGAAATCCATGTTTAATTTCAATTTCTAAGAGTCTATTAACATTCTTGGCAATCCTGTGTGAACCTAAATTACACCAACGCCTCTTTTTAAAAAAAAAAAAAGAAGTTAATCTGCATCTCATAAGGGAGCAATCATCTGTGGTAGATTAGGTTTTTGGCAGCTGCAGTCAGTCATCCACTTAAAGCGAAGCCACACAGTGTTCCTCCAGCTGCATCCTCGTGTGATTACTAAACCTCTCCTTATATAACAGAAACTGATGAGCGCCCTGGAGGGTAAAGAGAAAGACTTGAATAAGCTGAAAAACAAAGTGGATTCCCTCCTGAAGAACAAACACCCGGCCTCGGACAAGATTGAGGTGCGGACTGATTCCTTTTCATTATGTGTGTCTTCTCCCAGGAAGCTGTAGTTATCCAGGAGCTTTGGTGTTTTATAACGTCTCATTTTGACATGTTTTTTTTTTTTTTTTCTTTTTCAGGCATACATGGACACTCTGCAGACTCAGTGGAGTTGGCTTCTTCAAATCACCAAGTGCATTGACGTGCATCTGAAGGAGAACGCAGCATACTGTCAGGTAACACTAACTCATGTTTACCGTTGCTGCTGTTTTAAAGCGATGGTTCGACGTAATTTCAACCTAGTGTCATATGCACCATGAGGTCTATCTAATCAGCGCCTCAGCCCTTTATTTTCATTTGGTCGGAAAATAGTGGAGTTACTTCTACAGTAGTACAAATAGGGTCTTTACTCATAAATCGATGCATTGGAAAGTTTGTAAGTACACCAGGAGTTTATTAAAATAAACACTTACCTGATGGCTTTTACTCTGTGGCTACTGCTAAAGCTGTTAACATTGTCAAAATAGCCACAGAGTCTAAATATATTATATATCATCTAAAATATATTACAAGACAAAAAACATGCTTTCTTACATGCTTTGGTAAGACAAGCTCCAGGAGGGAGTTACACAAATGTTCTCACCAGTAGCTCCGGTGTTCTCGTGAATTTGGCACCAACCGCTCCTTTGATCCCACCTGGAGGTCCTCCAAAGATATTTCAGAGACCTTGACTCACCTATAATCTTAACTGGCTTAGGGAGTCCTTTGCCTCTGGTGTAGGTTTTACTCACAGGGCTCTGCAAACGCCTTCACTCTTTTTCAGCCACAGCTACTTGTGAGACCCCTCCTGTATTGAACGCACGTACTTCATTAACAGTGTGTGTGTTTTTTCCAATAGTTCTTCAAGGACGCCAATGAGACGTACAGTTCCCTGCAGAAGGAACATGAGACGATCCGTAAGACGTTCACCTGCGACAAGGACACATCACTGGAGAACCTACTGGAGCTCCTCAAGGGACTGGAGGTACGACAGCTTCAAGCGTCCCAAAGAACAAACCAATTAGTCAACAGATTTGTCGCCATGGGTGTTTTTATGCAAAATGAGCTTTTAGTAATGTTTGAGTTCACACCACAGGCTGTATAAAAGAAATGGACGTAACATCCATGACGTCACCCATTGGTTTGTGGACTGCTGCTCGGAAGCCAATAGTTTTGAATCTAGGCAGCGCCATCTTGAAAATTTCAGGTGCATGCTGGGAAAAATAAAAACACGGAGTCTACTCATATGGGCATGGGGTGGGGCCATGGGCGGAGCGGGGAGGTTGCTATGGTTGCGAGGGCTGAATCTCGAGGACATTGGTCAATCAACCTGTCAATCAGGACGTAGCCACGCCCTAATGCATACCCTGCTTTATCGTCAAATATAAAATCAGGGAGGCCAAAATGTCCCAAATGAACATACTACTGCATTGAAGAAGGCTTTAAACTAGCGATTGAGACCATAAACACATTTTGAAAACGTTTACTGAGGTTAGAAATCAAGTGAGAAGTTGGTGAATTCTCCATTGACTTGTATAGAGACGGTCGCCCCCTGGTGGCCTTTTGATAGAATGCAGTTTTAAGTTACTTCCACATTGGCCTCATTTCAGAGGACCAGAACTCCCCGCCTGCAAGCGCCCCATAAAACAAACCAATTAGTCAACAGATTTGTCACCATGGGTGTTGTTATGCAAAAATGAGCTCTTAGTAATGTTTGAGTTCACACAAGAAAGTTTTTGGTCTTTAACAAGCAGGAATTTTTTGACAGATCATTCTGCGTGACTGCTTTCATCTTCAGTGAAGCAGGAACACAGGAGGAAAGAATTGAACACATCCACTCAATTACACAGAGAAATCTCAACACTATTTTAAAGTTTATAGTCGAGGACAATCTATTAAAATAAAGGAGAGAGCTCCCATCGAAAGCTCTTAAAATATAGAACAGGGGTGTCAAACATGCGGCCCGTGGGCCAGAACCGGCCCGCCAAGGGGTGCAATCCGGCCCACTTTCCTTCCTGTGTTCTTTTCCTTCCTTCCATCTGTCCTTCCTACTTCCTTTTATCCTTTCTTTGTTCCTTCCTTCCTTCCTTTCTTCCTTCCATCTGTCCTTCCTCCCTTTCTTCCTTCCATCTATCCTTCCTCCCTTTCTTCCTTCTGTCCTTCCTCCCATCTGTCCTTCCTCCCTTTCTTCCTTCTGTCCTTCCTCCCATCTGCCCTTCCTCCCTTTCTTCCTTCTGTCCTTCCTCCCATCTGTCCTTCTTCCCTTTCTTCCTTCTGTCCTTCCTTCCATCTGTCCTTCCTCCCATCTGTCCTTCCTACCTTTCTTCCTTCCTTCCTTTTGCCTCCCTTTCCTTCCTTCCCTTCTTATTTCCTTCCTTTCTTCCTTCTTTCCCTCCATCTTTTTAATGATCCGGCCCACATTAGATCAAATTGGTTTGTATGTGGCCCTTGAATGAAAATGAGTTTGACACCTCTGATATAGAACAACTTTTTTTATGATAGCAGCGACTTTAATGAGCTTAAGCTGTTTTATTCTGTTGAGTTATATTGATTTAAAGTGTCTATCTAGTATTTTATTCTTTCTCATTTTGATGATTTTCTTATTGGACTTTCTTCTTTAATAAGGTAAACTTTCATGTTATTATTTTTATTGATCTTTTAACCAATTGTTTTTTTGTTTTTTTTTTAATATCCAGAGAGAGAAAGAGAAGATTATGGACAACAAGAGGCAGGTTCAGCATCTGGTCATCAAGTCTAAGAGCATCGTGAGGCTGAGACCCAGAAACCCCGAAGAGAAGAGCAGCAGCCAGGTCATCGTCAAGGCTTTGTGTGACTTCAAACAAGACCAGGTCAGTTTCCTGATGATCATATCAGTCTCTTACATGCTTGTTTGGAGACATTTAAATATGCACAGTGTGTTAATATATAAGGGTTAGTGATGTGTCTTTGTGTCCATGTGGTTTAGTTTAAATTTAAAGGGTTGAAATGTGAAAATAAACGTATGAATAACTTGCACACATTCTTTTTTTGTGGATCCAGCATCAAATTTCTGCTTTTATTTCATTTTGAGAGAATATATTAGAGGATTATGGCAAAAATGTCTAAGTGGTGTAACCAAAAAAACGTTGTACCAAATAATTCAACTTGCTTAAAAACAGTAAATTATTTCTCATGTAGTTTAATTGATAAATTCATTTTCTTGGGCTCAACAGAAAGTGATCTGTAAGGACAACGAGGCCATCCTGAAAGACAACAGTCAGCGCAGCAAATGGCACATTACTGGCCCGGGAGGACTGGACATGTTGGTTCCGTCTGTGTGTCTGATTGTACCACCTCCCAATCCACTCAGCATCAGTATGGCCAGCAAGTAAGACGCACTAATTGTTGGGTTTTTTTGTCCTGACATACGAGTCAATTTATTTGTAGTTCTTGGAGGAATCAGAAAACCAGGTCTCTTTGATGAAAAGTCATATTTTCTCTGTTTGGTCTGAAGGAACGATCAGTACTACGAGGCGATCCTGTCCATCTGGAATCAGCTGTACATCAACGTGAAGAGTCTCATCGCCTGGCAGTACTGTCTCATGGACATCAAACAGATCAACTCCCTCACCATAACGATGGTAAGTTATGAATAAACTCTTTTGAAGTCGGCCTCTGTCGTCTCACAGGGATAACGAGGCGGTGCAGACAACATGCAATATGTGATTCATCTGAAGTAAGAACAGGAAATCAGACCTGGACGTAACAAAGCTGTCATTGTTCATCCACAACAATATAATAGATTCACCCTGTTAAGTCTGAGAAATCAACCCTGTCATGATCCTACATTTAGATTTTATTTCATTTGTTTATTTAAAGGTGTTCAACACACACACACACACATATATATAGCACTTATACCTTATACCTTTCCTCCCTTCCTTCCTTCCTTCCTTCCTTCTTTCCTTCCTTACTCCTTTCCTTCTTTACATCCTTCCTCTTTTCCTCCTTCCTTCTTTCCTTCCTTCTCTTTTGCTCCTTACTACTTTCGTTCCTTCCTTCCTTCCTTCCTTCCTTCCTTCGTTCCTTCCTCTTTTCCTCCCTCCCTCCTTACTCCTTTCCTTCCTTCCTTCCTTCCTTCTCTCCTTACATCCTTCCTCTTTTCCTCCTTCCCTCTTTCCTTCCTTCTCTCCTTACTTCCTTCCTCTTTTCCTCCTTACTACTTTCGTTCGTTCCTTCCTTCGTTCCTTCCTTCCTTCCTTCCTTCCTTCCTCCCTCCTTACTCCTTTCCACCCTTCCTCCCTTCCTTCCTTCCATCCTTCCTTCCTCCATTCCTCATCAGCTGTAGCGTCATTACAGTTTATATTTCCCTCCACAAAAACAGGAGAATTCATATTTAAATGTGACTGTAACCAAAGCGAGCATTAATTAACCAAAACTTTACCAAAGCAATGTGTTTAAATGTGGTTTAGACCTAAGTCTTACATTGTGTGTGTCTGTCTGTGTGTGTGTGTGTGTGTGTGTGTGTGTGTGTGTGTTCAGCTCGCCCGAATGCGTCCCGAGGAGTACCGTCAAATCATCAAGAGCCTGGAGACTCACTACGAGGAGTTCAAACTGAGCAGCCACGGCTCCCAGATGTTTGTTGACGATGACAAGAGGGGCATCGAGAACAAGTTCACCGAAGCCCAGACGCACTACGACAACCTGGTGGTGCAGCTGCCTGTTTACAGTCAGTATTATAAAAAATGTCTCGTACACTTCCTGTGATTCTTGAATGATTTAGCAGAATTTATCTTCTTACAGGCCAAATGTAGAACGTTTTATGACTTAATTTGCATCACTGGTACTTTTAACCCTCCTGTTGTCCTCGAGTCAAGGAAGGAAGGGAGGAAGGGAGGAAGGAAGGAAGGAGGAAGGAGGGAATACAGAAGGAGGAAGGAAGGAAGGAAGGAAGAAAGGAAGGAAGGAAGGAAGGAAGGAAAGAAGGACGGAGGGAGGAAGGAAGGACAGAAGGAAGGAAGAAAGGGGGATGGAGGAAGGGAAGATGGAAGGGAGGAAAGGGAGAGGAAGGGAAAAAAAGAGAAGGAGGGATGAAGGACAGAAGGAAGGAAGGAAGGAAGGAAGGAAAGGAGGAATGCAGCAAAATCAATGTCTGTATGCTTTAGAGTCGACATGTAAAAGAATTAGTTGATTTCTTCTTCAAATGATCAAAGCATGACCTTGTGGCTTCCTCACAGTTGCACAACAAGAACAACTACAACAAGAAGAACGACGGAGAGCAGAGACGAAAGTGAAGAAAGAGGTGGTGAAAGTGACCAAGACGGAGCCTGTGGTGAAGAAGAAGAAGGTGGTGGTGGTGTCTTCCTCCCGGAGTCTGTCAGAACTGCACGCGCTCAGATTGAGGCTGGAGGCTGCCGAGGGTTCGCTGAGTCAGCATGTTCACATCTGCTTTGGAGAAGACGGGTTTCACGATTGTGGCGTTAAGATTACACAACTAGAGGTAGACACACAAACTCAGAAATACAAGCAGACTAATGGCTTTAAATTAATACATTACAACAACTGGACCTGTGCATGTATGTTTTTTTTTGTAGGCCGTGCATCGTGATGTAGACTCGATACGCCAGGAGTACTTGCGTCTGAAGGAGCGGATTTTAAAGGAGCTGGAGGGAATGACCGATTCGGATAAAGCCCAGTTCCTCCGCAGTGAGGTCGCAGTCATCGACCAACGACTCGCCAGCCTGGAGAGCGGCTCATCAGCTTACCTGCAGAGGTAAACCTACATTAACAAACTCAAAACTCAAGCTTTGTTCATTCAGGAAGTCACAGATAACTTGTTTAACTCATATAAAACAATACACACACACACACACACACACACACACACACACACACACACACACACACGCACACGCACACACACACACACATACACACACACTATTACTATTTAACTAATCACAAGTATTATTAACCCTCCTGTTGTCCTCGAGTCAAGGAAGTAAGGGAGGAAGAAGAAAGGAAAGGAGGGAGGATGAAGGAAGGAAGGAAGTGAGGGAAGAAGGAGGGATGGAAGGGAGGAAGAAGGAAGGAAGGAAGGGAGGAAGGAAGGTAGGAGGGAGGGCAGGAAGAAACGTAGGAGGGAGGGAAGAAGGAAAGAAGGAAGGTAATGGGGAGGAAAGGAAGGAGGGACAGAAGGAAAGAATAAAGGGGGAAGGACAGACGGAAGGAAGGAAGGAAGGAAGGAATAAAGGGGGAAGGACAGAGGGAAGGCAGGAAGGAGGGAGGGAGGAAAGAGAGAGAAGGAGGGAGGAAGGAAGGAAGGATATAAGGAAGGTAATGGGGAGGAAAGAAAGCGAGAGGGAGGAAGGAAGGACAGAAGGAAGGAATAAAGGAGGAAGGACAGACGGAAGGAAGGAAGGAAGGAAGGAAGGAAGGAGGGAGGGAGGAAGGAAAGAGAGAGAAGGTGGGAGGGAGGAAGGAAAGAGAGAGAAGGTGGGAGGAAGGAAGGAAGGAAAGAAATAAGGAAGGTAATGGGGAGGAAAGAAAGTGAGAGGGAGGAAGGAAGTTGTTATAACTTTGTTCTACTATCATGTCATTAATTTTCTGTTTATAGCTCAGCCTTCAGTTATGGGTGCCCACAAGTGTGTTATAATGAAATAAGCTTCATATTAACTGTTAAAAATGCTGAACAGGAAGTAGTATCAAAAGCCTTCGATAGATCAGATCTTAGGAGTGTAGTACAGTGGGTTATCATCACATTATTAACCACCATAGAGGCACAGAGTAGCTTTCATTTGTAAGATCTTAGACAGACAAGACAGCTTAGATACGGACGGATAGTTATTTAGGTCCCTCGCTTACATGCAGTGGAACAACTCCAGCTGATTTATATGAGGGAGTTTTAGCAGAAGTTGAATTTAAAAAGTGTTCTGTAAGTCATTCTGTAATATCAGGAGCACTGCAGATTTCCTTTCCTTATATTATACTTCTGAACATATCATTGATCTTTGAGTGAAATGTGATACTATGACTTATCCTCTGCTCTCTCACAAACCAAATTATAAAAGAAGTTACTCTTGACAGGCAGCTCTAGCACATCATTTAAAAAAAAAGAATGTATTGAACTTCATCGCTGACTGTGAAGCTAACTTTTATTTAATCTCATCTCTCTCTCTCTCTCTCTCTCTCTCTCTCTCTCTCTCTCTCTGTCTCTCGCTCTCTCTCTCCCTGTCTCTCTTTCTTTCTCTCTTTCTCTCTCTCTTTATCTCTCGCTCTCTCTGTCTATCTCTGTCTCTCTCTCTCTTTCTCTCTTTCTCTCTTTATCTCTCGCTCTCTCTGTCTCTTTCTCTCTCTCTCTGTCTCTCTTTCGCTCTCTTTATCTCTCTCTCTTTCTCTCTCTCTCTCTCTCTCTCTCTCTCTCTCTCTCTCTCTCTCTCTCTCTCTCTCTCTCTCCTTTATCAGACTGCGAGCTCTGAGGGACCTGCTGCAGAGCGTGGCGCAGGCTGAAGACATAGTGAAAGTTCACGAGGCGAGACTCACAGAGAAGGAGACCACTTCTCTGTCGCCAAGTGAAGTGGAAGAGTACATGTTGACTCTGAAGGTAGTTTATGAGCGATATTATGTATATACTCCTAAACTTTGTCCAAAAATCAATACTTTTTTGCATGAACATGTATTGCATGTAAGTCAAACATAATCTCTTGGGGATACTGACCCTTTGGCAAACTGCAGCTGGAACAGAATAACAGAGCATATTTGTGCATGGCTCACCGATCACCCATCAGGTTGAATTAGAGAAGCTGGTGTGAGAAGACCAGGGAGTTATTTTCTGTGGCTTTTTAAAGGCTACTCCATGAATTTAGCATTGCACTCCTATGATGGACAGTTTATCAAACTCGATACAGCAGAAATAGAGATAATTATATTTTTTACACCACACATCCTTTGTCCTTATTCTTGTTATGAGAGATAATGTTTCCTCAAGCTCATTAATTTTCTTTTTTTTTTATATATATATGCTTTATTCTAGGAAGTGTATAATATGGCATACAGAGCTTAAACAGAACTTAAACATGTAGTACTTCCATTTTTTTCTCCTTTTTAGTAGATTGCTCTTATCACACATAAACAAACCAAACAAATACAAACAAAACCCCTACTCCCAGCCACCCACCCACCCAGGTAGCCATTCATTTTCAAACCTGTAGTCTTCGGACTTGAGGCAATTTATCAGACTTTGTGCTGCAGCCCTCTGACTTCACACAACCTTTCTCACATATGCAGTAGTACTCCCAAACACCTGTGAACAGACTGACAGACTTGATGTCAATATCACTTCTGACTGATGTTTTCCTGCATGTCGTGTGTTCACATGTAGAATATTAAGGCAGAGTTGGATCAGAAGAGGCATTTCCTGACCTCCATGGAGTCAGAGCTCTCTAAGGCGACCCACTGGAACAGTCAGGTGGGAGGATCTTTCCACAGATGTGACATGATGCTGTGCCGTTGCACGGAGCAGGTGAGCCTGCTGTCAGACCGCTGGAGACGAATCGATGGACAGATTGACACCAGGTATGTCTCTTTTATTGCATGTAGTGGTCTGCCTAATAATGAAGTGCTCATCTATATGATTATTATGTCGTCCATAATCATTTTTGATATTTTAAAATGTATTTGTTGTTTGAGTCATTCATCAAGTAAGAGGAGCAGATGATACTCTTTAAATCTCTATTGAGTATTTACTATAGGCTTATTTAGTTAGTTATCATTTTCTCTTCTGTTGTATTATATTTGTACATTACTAGATACATTTTTCTTTTGTTTTTTATGTGTCACAATGTCCTTATACCTCCTTTAGGGGTCAAAAAGAAAAAGTGAAAAAGTAAAAAGCTGGCACTAGCTTGTGTTCTGCTTCTGGGAATTGGAATGGGATTTTTTTCACTGTTTCCTGACAATTTATAGATTAGAATAGATTAAACAGGCAACTTATTAATTGAAAAAATAATAGAGACTACGACCCACGTCCCTAGACACAGGACAACTCATTTACACCAGCCTGCCATCAAATCAAGTCTTTTTTATAACAAGAAAATCCCACTCTCAGGCTTTTTCTCAGTATCTCACAATCAGCAACAGTCATCAATGTGTCTCTTGAGAAAGGTACAGAAGTTATGGGTGCTCTCTGTTCTTTCTCCTGCTCTTGCTCAGACTCCAGGATTTGCAGTTGTATCTGCCTCAGCTGCAGCACTACAAGCAAACCAGTTCCTCCCTCATCGAATGGATTGATGTCACACGGAAGAAGCAGGACACCCTGCAGGCCTCCAAAATACACAGCGTCGAGGCTCTGAAAGACCACATAAATACCCAGAAGGTCTCCTGCTCAGCCTCTGTTACTATTAATCAACCTCTTGAGAGTCTATGCCCATTTGTGTTAAGTCATGAGAGACCTGACATCTTTATATTCTTCTCCTCAAGGCACTGAACTCAGAAATCAAAGCGAAGAAGGAGACATTAGAGAGAGTGCTGCGGGACAATGTGGCCTGTGTGAACTCCATCAAGGTAAGGAGGCCTAAATATATCTAGACTTCAAATGCATCAAACAAATGCATTTAACTTTATTTTCTCACACCTGTCTCAATGTTTCTTTACAGGAGTATGAAACGGACCTTGCCTCATACGCCTCTGGTTTAGAGACTTTGCTCAACATCCCCATCAAGAGGACAATGCTGAGATCGCCATCGATGGATCTTAATGAGGAGGTAATTTAACCCAAGTGGATAACTTTTTTTTCATTTTCAATGCCTGAAGATAAAAGGAAGGGGTTAAATAGTGGGGCAATTAAATTATTCTTAAGTGAATCTGTGAATTTAAGTGATTAACCCTTACTGTGTTTTTTACTCCTAGGCTATTCAAATCCAGACCCGTTACATGGAGCTGCTTACCCTGTCTGGTAACTACCACAAATTCCTGGGAGAGCTGCTCAAAAACATGGAGGAGCTTAAGGTACTGAATATGTATTTTGTAGATTATAGATAAATATTTGTGGATGTATAACTAGAAAACAATTTTGTACCATATCTGTTTTATACAGTGTAATATTTCACTGCTCTGTTTACAGCTTGTTGTGCTGCCACCAAGTGGCCAAAAATTAGTAATGCAAGTTGGGTGTTTGGTAATTCCATGATGATGAATTTGATGGTGAAGTGCAATGCCTTTTTAAAACTACCTTTGCATTCATCTTCACTGTATCTTGCTTTCAGATACGAAACACCCGGATTGAGCTGTTAGAGGAAGAACTTCGCGAGTTGAGGGAAAATATGCAAGAGTGCAATACCAAGAACAAATCACTGGAAGACGACATTTCCCGCTACCTGCTGCAGCTGTCCCAGTCAAAGGAGCAGCTGCTGTCAGTGGAGGAAGTGAAGAGAAGCACGGTCCTGCAGTGCACTGCCACCAAGGACAGCCTGGACACCACTCAGAGCCAGCTGTCAGACCTCAGCGATCAGATGACAAACATCAACTACTTGCTTGAGGAAGAAAGGAGGAAGAAGAGGCTGGCAGAAGAACGCTATCTTCAGCAGCAGGAGGAGTACGAATCAACGCTGAAGAAGAGGCAGTCAGAGCTCGAGACTGTTAGCTGGTCCAAGATAGAGCTGGAGAAGAGTTTGTCAACTAAGGAATACGAGCTTGAACTGCTACGTCGGCAGCTGGCTGAGGAAGCAGAGAAGATCAAGGAGCTGCAGAGGGAGATGTCAAAGGTAAGGAGCCAATGCAGTGCGGAGGTCAATAACTTAAAGCTCAGCTATGAATCCCAGATCCATGTCACTCGTGTGGACATCCAGAAGCTGGCAACCCAGAAGGAGGAGGATACAGCTGAGCTCCAGCTCCAGTGTGACAGGGTGGAGGCAGAGAGGAGGGATCTGGAGGAGGAGCTCAGGAGGCTCAGGATGTCATTCAACCAAACAGAGGAACAAAGGAAGAGAGCAGAGGGAGAAACTCACAGTCAGCAGTTGGTTATCACAGAGGAAGCACGCAGGAGGAGAGAACTGGAAAGTCAGGTGGAGTTGTTGATAAGGCAGAGAGATGAGGAAAGTAGCCAGTACAGGGAGGAGCTGGGTGAGCTCATGAAGACCCTGCGGGAGAAGAATGAAGAGCTGGCCTACATCACACACAGTTTAGATGAGGAGACCCGCAGGAGGAAAACCACAGAGGAAGGCCAGGGTGTGCTTGAGCAGAGTGTGTCCCAACTGCAGGTAAAGCTGACTAATTCATCAGTAGCTGTGACCCAGCTGAAGGAGTGTGAGGAGGAGCTTCAAAAGGTGCGTTTCGAGCTGGAGAGACAGATCAAGGAGCGAAGCAGAGTAGAACAGAACATGAACAGGGTACAGGGACGCCTCAAGGACCTTCAAGGTGTGAGAGATGGTCTGGAGAGCCAACTGGAGATCCTGAGGAAAGCCAACCAAGAGGAGGTGGCTAGAAAAAGGCAGCTAGAAACAGAACTGGAAAGCACCACTATGACCATGAAGGAGTACAGCAACACCATTGCTACGCTACGCCAGAGCCAAGAACAAACCAGCATGTCAGAAAAGAGAGGTGAAGGAGAACGTCTCAGGTTGCAGGAGGAGCTGGAGAGGAGCTTGAAACAAAACAAGACATCTTCAGAGCACATAACAAAACTGAATGCTGAGCTGAAAACCCTGCAGCAACAACTCCTCCAGGAGCAGACACGAGTCAAAGAGGCAAATCTCAGAAACGAGGGTCTTTACAAAACTATAGAAGAGAAGAGTAAGACACTGAACGAGAACTCTGTTGAGCTTAAAAGGCTGAAGGAGATGATAGAAACCCAGACCAAAGAGAGGCTGAAGCTGGAGGAGGAGCTAAGGGCAGCACGACATGATAAAGAGGAGATCTTGAAATCCAAAATGGGAAGTGATGACGATCTGTACTCTCAAATCACAGCACTGGAGCTACAGCTGCAGGCCAGTGAGCGTCACAATGTAGACTACCGCAACCTGGTCTCCGAACTCTCCTTGGAAAGTGAGAAACTCAAGCTGGAGACTGAGAAAATAAGAAAGCAAGCCATCGAGGTACATGGAAGAAAAATGTCTCCTGGACTGTTCTCATCTTTTCAAATCAGAGTCCTACCTTGGAACAATCAAATAGTTTCGACTGTCTATAGCCAACTCTTTGCCTGCCCTCTAGATCCCTTATAGTTACTTCCAACTTGGTAACTTCGATTTAAACACATACATCTGTATGTGTCTAAATGAACTTGCATGTCAATTACTTGCATGCAAGTATAATCTATTCTGCGCCTCTCTGCTTGCCGACCTCCCTGACCTAGTGTCTCCCTGCTCACTGTGCAAAAATGTACAGCCCGCATGCTTTTTTGCCTTTGCTTCTTTTGCCCAAAACTATCAACACCGTCAATGACGTCACTGCCGCCGGTCTTCTGGTCTTATACAATTTGATTATTGTTCATCATCATATTGTTGTCATATGTTGCACCTTTGCATCTTAATAGCTTGTAAGATGCAATCTGCAAATGTGTAAAAACAGCACCCTAACCCTAACAATTAAAAAAAAATGTCCACTCAAAAACATCCAAAATTTCTTGAAAGAGAAAATTCTTGCTTTTTGAGATCAAGTCAATCAAGATTGGCACCCATCTGTTTACATTATCTACTGTATCTGTGCTGTTTTTCACATTTGCAGAATGTAGTCTACTATGATTTAAAAGAAGTAGTTTAGTGTAGGGTAGTAGTGTTAATAGTAGTTGTAGTTGCTAGTTTTGGGGAGGTTGATTTAATGAAAACTTAGGTGTATTTGAAATTTCTTATCAGTATTAATGATACTTCCCCATTTTGCAAGACATTGTCTTAATTTTCCTGTTTTCTTATAGAATTAGAAATTTGCATATCAGACTGCTAACTCAACAAAGCAGCGCACACACTTGCTGTTTAGGTCTTTTGACCCACACTTGGGCAAAAAGGCTATCTTTTCTAAAAAGCATAATACAATTGACTTAAATTAGGTAGATTACATTAATGCATTTTTATTATCATAACTAATAGCTTTTTGTCTGTTCAATTATAGTATATTTCACACACACTGTGAACACACACACACACACACACATTGAAAAAGTTGACTTTTTCAAATTTAAATTATACAAATGGAGGTAACAAATAGGCTCAAGCTAAATCAGCAAGAAAAGAAACTGTCAACTTGTGATGTCATATTTATTGCTCCTAATAAAGTTGTGAGCCAAATGTTGGACCTCCTTTCAGTATTTTTGCTTTTGCTATTAGAAGGATCAAAAATAGCAAGTATGTGTGCTGTCCTCCTTGCTAGAATCATAGTTTACCATTAAGAATAACTAGTAGCAGTGCAAATTTACTGGTGTTGAGGTGTAGTTGTTTGTTTTATAACAATGTCTGATAGTGGTTTCAATTGTATTTCAATTTTGACTTGTTCTATCCCATTATGATTGATTATATACTGTGATGTAAAATGCTGAGACAAATGATGGTTCTTAATATACTGTAGACTAGATGTTTTTAAATTGACTAAACTTTTCCTCTCTCTCTTCTCTCCTCTATTTTTCTGCAGACTACAGCTTCCATGCAGTCCATTCAGTCCCAGTACAATGAGATTGTGAATGAAAGAGATACTCTGTTGCTGAAACTGAAGTCGTTAGAAAAGGACAGAGATCGCCTCAAAATGCTAGAGGAGGAACTCAGTCGTATCAAACTATCTTTAGAGTCTGAAGTTTGCAACAAGCAACATATACAGGATGAGAATGAGAAGGTGAAGAAAGATTTATGTTACTGGAAGGACCAGCATGATTGTAAGCAAACACTGGTTATACAGTATGAAACAGACAAGGATCGTCTGGAGAGGGAACGGAACTCGTTGAAAAGTGAGATAGAGAGGTTGATGAGGGAACTAAAGGAGCTTGAGGAGACATATCGAAGTAAATTGACACTCCTCCAGAAAGAACTAGTTGAGCTGAATGTTGTCAGACAAACCATCGAGGATGAGTTGAAGAAAGCTAAAGAGCCCCCACCCTTGGTTTTTGATGGCGTCCGCAAGCCAGTCACAGCAACCCAGTTGCATGACTGTGGTGTTTTGGAGGAGCCAACATTCAGCCAGCTTTTGAAGGGGCATAAGACTGTCTCTGAGGTGTCTGGTGACAAAAAGGTCAATCTAAAAGGGACGGGCCCAATAGCTGGTGTGATAATTGAAAGTACAATGGGTCCACAGTCTGTTACTAGTCCCATATGTAAAATGACCTTCACTGAAGCTAAGAATCAGAATCTCCTGCCATCAGATAGCGTTGACCTGCTCCTGGATGCACAGGCTGCCACAGGCCACATCATTGACCCCAGAACTAATCAGAAGTTGACAGTTGAAGAGGCACGTTATCAAGGTGTAATTGATGAAGAGGATCGAGAGAGGTTGTTGGCAGCAGAGGCTGCAGCTCTTGGATATAGTGATCCCAGCTCAGGCAAACCCCTTTCAGTATTTCAGGCCATGAAGAAAAGAATGATTGACAGGAACACAACACTGCGCCTGCTACAAGCACAGGAGTCTGTGGGGGGCATTCTAGACCCTATTCTTAGTGTGTTCCTTCCCAAAGACACAGCCATTGAACGTAATCTAATTGATGAAGACATATATCGTGCTCTCAATCAGAGGCCTGAGCTCTATCTGGACCCAGAAAGTGAGGATGGTGTAACCTATATGTCGTTGAAGAGGAGATGCAAAGTAGATCCACACACAGGCCTTCTACTTCTTCCTGTACCAGAAAAGCTAGACCCCTCCAAACTCATCTTTGATGGTGTTCGGAAACCTGTCACAGCCAAGCAGTTGCTTGATTGTGGTGTCCTGGACAAACCAACATTTAAAGACCTAGAGAAGGGAAAGAAAACTGTCCCAGAGGTATCTGTAGACAAAAACATCAGTCTGAAGGGGACTGGGCCCATTGCTGGTGTTTTAGTTGGGAATCGTATCAAAATGTCTTTGTCAGAAGCAAAAAAACTGAATCTTCTGCCCCTAGAAAGTGCAGATTTGCTGCTGGATGCCCAGGCAGCGACTGGCCATATCATTGACCCCAGCACCAATCAGAAACTGATAGTAGAGGAGGCATGTGCCAGAGGAGTGGTGGATATGAGTGATCGAGATAGATTATTAGCAGCAGAAGCTGCTGCAGTGGGCTACCGGGATCTGAGCACAGCAAGGCCTCTGTCAGTATTTGAGGCCATCAATAAAGGACTAATTGACAAGAACACTGGGCTTCGCCTGCTGCAGGCCCAGGAGTGTGTCGGAGGCATTCTAGATCCAAACCTCAGCGTGTTCCTCCCTAAAGACACTGCTATCAAGCGCAGTCTTCTGGATGAAAACCTCTATCGTACTCTAAACCAGACCCCTGCGTGTTACCTTGATCCAGAAACTGAGCGTGATGTCAGCTATGGGGCTTTGAAGAAAAGATGCAAGGCAGAGCCTCACACAGGTCTGCTACTTTTGCCAATCACTGAGAGGAAAGACCCTTCCAAATTGTTGTTTGATGGTGTCCGTAAGCCAGTCTCAGCACAGCAGCTGTTTGAGTGTGGAATACTTGACAAGCCTACATTTAACCAGCTACTAAAGGGGGAGAAAACTGTCCCAGAGGTGTCATTGGACAAAAAGATCTTTCTGAAGGGGACAGGATCAATTGCTGGTATAGTTGCTGGACTTTCAGGGAAAATGTCTTTCTCAGAAGCCAAGAAACAGATGTGCATGCCCATAGACAGTGCAAATTTGCTGTTGGATGCTCAGGCAGCAACTGGCCATATCATCGACCCACGCACCAATCAGAAGCTGACAGTAGAGGAGGCATGTGCCAGTGGAGTGGTGGATATGAGTGATCGAGATAGATTATTAGCAGCAGAAGCTGCTGCAGTGGGCTACCGGGATCTGAGCACAGCAAAGCCTCTGTCAGTATTTGAGGCCATCAATAAGGGACTAATTGACAGGAAGACTGGGCTACGCCTGCTGCAGGCCCAGGAGTGTGCAGGGGGCATTCTAGATCCCAACCTCAGTGTGTTCCTCCCTAAAGACACTGCTATCAAGCGCAACCTGCTGGATGAAGACCTCTGTCATGCTCTAAACCAGATCCCTGCATGTTACCTTGACCCAGATACTCAGCGTGATGTCAGCTATGGGGCTTTGAAGAATAGCTGCAAAACAGAATCTCACACAGGTATGAAGCTTTTGTCCATCACTGAGAGGAAAGACCCTTCCAAATTGATGTTTGATGGTGTCCGTAAGTCAGTCTCAGCACAGCAGTTGCTTGATTGTGGGATCCTAGACAAACCAACATTTAACCAACTAATAAAGGGTGAGAAAACTGTCCCAGAGGTGTCAGTGGATAAAAGGGTTTTCTTGAAGGGAACCGGGTCAATTGCAGGGATTGCAGCTGGACCTTTGAAGAAAATGTCCTTTACAGAGGCAAAGAAACAAAACATTATATCTTCTGACAGTGCTGACATGCTACTGGATGCTCAGGCAGCCACAGGTCACATTATTGACCCAAGAACTAATCAGAAACTGACAGTAAAGGAAGCATGTGCAAGAGGAGTAGTGGATAAAAAGGATGAATCAAAGTTGTTTGCAGCTGAGTTTGCTGCTATGGGTTACCAAGACCCAACAACTTCTAACCTCCTGTCAGCTGGTCAGGCCATGAAGAAGGGACTAATTGACAAGGAAACTGCTTTAAGAATACTTCAAGCTCAAGAGTCCGCAGGGGGTATTTTGGATCCTACTCTCAGTGTATTCCTACCCAAAGACATAGCTGTGGATCGGGATCTCATTGATATGGACCTATACCAGGCCCTGAATCAGAGTCCTGTGGTCTATCTTGACCCAATCACCCAACAAACAACTAGCTATGTGGCTCTGAAGAAAAAATGTAAAGCAGATCCAAGCACAGGCCTTTTGCTTCTCCCTGAACCAGAAAAACCAATAACTGTCCAGGGGCTCAGGGACCAGGTGTTAGTCCAAGATCTGGTAGATGCAAACCTGCTGGAACGGTCTGATATGGACCGACTGAGGGAGGGCAGATTGACAAGCCATGATATTGAAGATCGCCTGCATTCCTACCTGAGAGGTTCCACCTGCATAGCAGGAGTTTATGATGAAGCCAGTAATAAGGTGATATCCATCTATCAGGCCATGAAAGACGGACTGTTGCGACCTGGGACCACTCTGGAACTGCTTGAAGCCCAAGCTGCTTCAGGTTTTCTAGTTGATCCTGTCAACAATCTGTACCTGACTGTAGGTGATGCCTATAAGAAAAGACTGTTCGGGCCAGAGTTCAAGGACAAACTGCTATCAGCAGAGAAGGCTGTGACTGGTTACAATATGCCTGGTACAGACAACATTATCTCCCTCTTCCAGGCCATAGAGAAAGGTTTAGTGGAGAAAGGTCATGGCATCCGTCTGCTAGAGGCCCAGATTGCCAGCGGTGGTATAATTGATCCTGCACATAGCCACCGTATTGATGTAAATGTAGCCTACAAGAGAGGTTACTTTGATGAGAAAATGAACAAGATCCTGGCTGATCCGAGTGATGATACTAAGGGCTTCTTTGACCCTAACACACAGGAAAATCTAACCTATCTGGACCTAAAGAAACGCTGTATCACAAATAAGGATGGCCTTATCCTTTTGCCGATCATAGACAAGAAAAAGCAAGAGTCGACTTCCAAGAACACCCTGAGAAAGAGAAGAGTGGTAATTGTGGACCCAGAGACTAACAAAGAGATGACAATACGTGAAGCCTATGACAAAGGGTACATCGACTACGACACCTTCCTGGAGCTGTCCGAGCAGGAGTGTGAGTGGGAAGAGACCACTATCACTGCTCCAGATGGATCTAAGCGGTTTGTTATCACTGACAAGAAGACTGGGAGGCAGTATGACATTTCTGAGCTGCTTGAAAAGCGAGTAATTGATCAGGCAGTTTTTGACCGGTACCGTTCGCATGCCATCACCCTTACTCAGTTTGCAGATATCATCACCAGTAAGACCAAACATGCATCATCATCACCAACTTCAAGATCAGCAGCCTCAGGTGCATCTTCAAGTACAACTTCTGTGACATCGTCATCAACTTCAAGATCAGCAGCCACAGGTGCATCTTCAGGTACATCATCTATGACATCGTCATCTACTTCAAGATCAGCAGCCTCAGGCGCATCTTCAGGTACATCATCTTCAACTTTAAGAACATCATCGTCATCATCAGTCATGTCAAGGCCTTTGTCACCTACTCTTTCTAAGATGACTACAACAAGAACTACTGTTACAGAGCGAACCACTTCACTCAGCAGTGTAGGTGAAGAGTTTCCTGATAACCTTAAGCAAATATCCAGTGTTTCTATCTCTCTCGCCTCTCCCTTTGAAACAATTGGTGACCAAGAACCTGTGGGTGCCATGTTTGACACAGACACTTTAGAAAAGATAACCATCACGGAGGCTCTAGATCGTGGTCTTGTGGATACCATCACTGCCCAAAGACTGCTGGAGGCCCAGGCCTGCACTGGAGGAATTGTCAATCCCACAACTGGCCGTAAGCTGAGCATCCAAGAGGCCGCCCGTATGGGTATAATATATGACGACATGGCCACTAAACTCAAGGCTGCCCAGAAAGCTTACATTGGCTTTGAGGATGTAAAAACCAAGAAGAAAATGTCAGCTGCGGAGGCTGTGAAGGAGATGTGGCTTCCATATGAGGCAGGCCAGAGGTTCATGGAGTTCCAGGTTGTAACAGGGGGGCTTTATGACCCAGAAATGGGCTGCAGAAGAACCATAGAAGATGCTTTAAAAATGGGCTGGTTGGATGAGAGAGCAGCCCAGAAGCTCCATGATGTCAGACACCACGCAAAGAACCTAACATGCCCCAAGAGCAAGCTAAAGATCTCTTACAAGGAGGCTCTTGACAATTGCATGGTGGAGGAAAGCACCGGGGTAAGAATGCTACAGGCGTCGTCTATGTCTTCCAAAGGCATCAGCAGTCCCTACAATGTCTCCTCTGCTCCTGGATCCACCACGGGCTCAAGGAGTGGCTCACGACGAAGCTCCCGCAGAAGCAGTGTGGACTTGGGCTCCCCCACCTCCTTATTAACCAGTCGCTACAGTCACAGCAGCCTCACCACCTTCTCCTCCAGATCCTTGAAATAAACCAAAAACAAAACATTAAAAAAAGTCCTGCACATTGTTTATGAATCAGAATTGGTTGGGGTATTGTATTGTAAAAGGAGAATAATGCAAAGGTTAATGTTTTAAATTCTTAAACTTTTTTGCATAGTTTTAGATTTTTAGCTTTGTTTGTCTAATCTTTAAGCCTTTAAAATGCTATAGTTTAAAGGATCATGAGAATGAACACATCAAAGATATTTTTGTGACAATGAACTTAAGTATTAATGGCAGCCATCTTAAGGTATTTGGATTGAAAGTAAAGTGTAATTAATATAATTGTTACTCCTAGAATAGGCCTAGAAATTATTGCCATATTGTTTGTTTGCATACACATATTTCAAATTTTCCAAAAGCTCATTTTGAAGCTTTACTTCGGTAGCATAATGGTGTTATGTTTGCATTTATTTTACAGCTAAAACAGCCTAAGTGCCTATTTTGTGTGGGGAGAGGTGCAAGCTTGGATTGCCTATACTAGCATAACTATAATTTTGTACTGCATTTGTTTATCATGGGTGTTTTGCTTCCAGTTTTGTAAGTTTCTCAATAACTCAAAATAAAAGGCTAACATTTTGCTCATATTAATTCATGACTGTTCACTTATTCATGGTCACACTATCAGACACACTCAAAACACTTTAAATTGATACTAGATAAGGGGATATTCATTATTTTGTGTCATAGTTTTAGCAGCTCAACCCTTGTTGTTACAATACTATGAAATGGGACTGATGAACATTTAGTCTAAAAGGCGTAAAGCACACTCACATTTAAGGACACTGGGGGGAAAGTAATATCAGATTGGTCAAGTTATAAATGGTCAAATCAACTGTTAAAGACAAGTAATAGTAATAATAAAAAATCATTTGTTTGACAAAAATACCTACATTGATGACGTCACTGTATTTATTTTCTTATTGATGTTATATTGTTTACAATTTGCTCGACATCCAATAATTATTCATTTTTTTCAATGAGTCTTCAGACCTTGAGGACAAGTATTGGAGCAGATTCAAATTAAAGAGTTAAAACATGTTAATTATTACTGTAAAAGCACCTTCCTCAGTAAACAGACATCTTTATGAATAGTTGGTATTATCAAATGTCTTCATATAAAAAGCCAGAAGTTTAAAAACAAACAAAGAAGCTGGCCAACTGTTTAAGCCCCGCCCATACATATCAAACCCCGCCCATATTCCACATCTATAAATATTCCCCAAGTTGCTCCTCCCCTTTCCATCTTCCCTCCCGGCTAAAAGTTAAGAGAGAAGATGAAGAGACGTTGGAAAGTAATGTCGGTGAGTGAATTGACGTTGCTACAATAAAAGCAATAAACGAAAAACTTTGTTCACATCTCATGGTGCTTTTGTTGCTGTATATTGTTGTTGTATAAGTTTAGGCTATTTTGGTAGGTTAATGGTCAACATTTAGCTTGTGTAGTAACATTATCCTACGGGAAGTTAGCGTTGTTGTGGAACCGTTAAGGCTTTTTTTTAAAAATAAAGCTTTATTGATTCAATAAGCATCATTTACAGAAACCACAGTAGTAATATGAAAATAGGGAAGCAAACAGATATACAACACCAGGGGTTACAAACAAAACATAAATATGAAATAAAAATGGTGTACACAATATAAAATATATATATATATTAAAATTAGAACAATACATTCAATTTGGACCACAGCTTTTCTATTGCAAGAGGTAGATAATGTTTTTAATGTAGGACTGCCTCCTTTTTAAAGGTACAAAAGGAAGGTTTCGTTTTTAACACTTTATATTCATGAATATGATACTTGGCCAGGAATATGATGAGATTGCATAGAAAAAAAATAGTCTCCTATAACGCAGACCACGAGGGCTGTGATTAGTTTAATTGGTAGCAAAAAATATACAGTAATAGATAATAAATAGAACATTGTGTGACAATCATGTGCATTATAATAAAACACTGCAGAAACTCAAAATAAATGTCATTACACTTAAAATAAGTCTCATCACCAAAAAAGTAACTTGTTTTTAAACAACTCTAATTTAGCTGTGTGTGTGTGTGTGTGTGTGTGTGTGTGTGTGTGTGTGTGTGTGTGTGTGTGTGTGCGTGCGTGCGTGTGCGTGCGTGTGCGTGCGCCATATAAAGTTTTGCTTGTGATTTAGCTCCAGGTGATAAATTACTGAGCTCTGCTTTGGTTTGAATATTGTTAATGGTTAAAGAATAAAATAATAAAATTACATTTTGCATAATATGGTAGGCTATCTTTAATAAACAATGACTTGATAAACCATATGTAGTGTGTCATACATTCTTTCATCCCTTTCAGCTCCTACAAACCTCCTAACACCTGAAAACTAAAACTAATAATTCCTCAAAAGAAAAAGAAAAATACTTGTTAAACTAACTAAAAACTAAACTGAAATACAACATTTTTAAAAAACAATCTGAAAAAGTAATATACATGTCAAAACTACAATAACCCTTGTGAGCGCCACTGGAAGAGTTTTATTTTGACAGTCTCACCCGGAAGCGCTTTAACGGCTCTCTCTAACAGCTGACATACAGCGTTAGCAGAGCAAAATGTCAGCTTAATTTTTGGAAATATGGCAACACTATTACAGTAATGGCAACCTGATACATGTCAAGTATTAGTCTGTAGTTAAAGTTAACCTTACAGCAACATCGTTTGGAGCTTGTTTGTTTCTATATCTAAGCTAAATGTTAGCCTGTTAGCTGCAGTCATGTCGCTTGCAGCTATAGTGAAGCTTTAACACTAAATTACAAACCGGAAAGGTTAAAAAACTCACTAAGGTAAGTTAGTAGTCTATTGCAATCATTCAGTAAATGTTTGTGAGCCTTGCTTGTGATGCACGTGTTGTCATTTACTTAGTAGGTTTTGCAGAGATGTTTTTTAATGTGTTTTTTTTTTTGCATGAAGCTAACTTATATATCTGCATTTAAATTATATAATGTCAATATCCATCAAATGCAAATGAGATATATAAAGCTGACAACACTGGAAGAAGTATTCAGATACTTGGCTTAAGTAAAATGACCAATACTGCAATGTAAAAATACTCCATTACAAGTAAAAGTCCTGTATAAAAAAATGCTACTGCAGTAAAAGTACATAAATATTATGAGTGATGTAAAGTATCACAGTAAAAGTACTGCAGTATTATGAATGATGTAAGGTATTGCAGTAAAAGTAGTAGTTTAATCTTTAACAATGTGTTGTATCTTAAAAGCTTGTTATATTTTCCATTGTGTCAATAAATGTAGTGGAGTAGAAAGTAGAATATTCCCCTCTGAAAAGTAGTAGAGTGGAAGTATGAAGTAGCAGAACATGTTGAATATACTCAAGTAAAGTACAGTAAATGAGTTCAGTACTTAAGTGAATGTATTTTGCTACTGAAAGCTACATACTGAATGTTTTTGCTGTCGTTCAGGTGACACTGAGCAGGTGAAAAGATGGCAGACGACCCTCAGAGAAATTTCCGTTCTGCGTATTATGAAAAAGTGGGCTTCAGAGGAGTGGAGGAGAAAAAGTCACTAGAAATACTGCTCAAGGATAATCCTCTGGGTAGGTAACACTTCCACTGTAGTGTAGCAGCATTTATGTATAAATATGGCTTTACATACTGGAAGACATCAGGTTAAAAAGGTTCTGGTGTCTTTTTAAGAGAAGTACAATGATCTATTCCTATATGGGTGTATTTTTCTTTTTTATAATGCAATGTGCTTGTATTATGTGTCTGTATGGATCCATGTAACTCCATGTTTTTATGTATCTGACAGATCTTGAAAAGCTGAGCACCTTCAGTCAGAGGTTCCCCCTTCCCTCCATGTACAGGATCCATGTGTGGAAGGTATTGTTAGGTAAGACGGACACACATATATGATATGGGTAACATCTACACTCTATTAAAACAATAGAATCTGTTTGTACTGCAGGGCTGCTGCTAACGATTATTTATATTATTGATTATTTAATTTGCTGATGACTCCATATAAATTAAGTGCTTTACAAAAAGACATAAAACTCAAAATCTGTATGTATCACAGTTGAGTCGAGGCTAAATTATCTACTGTAAAATAGAAAGATAACTAATATTAGAGACACTATACATTCATCTTATATTCATCTCATTATAGTTTGTGGAGCCTTGCTATGACAGATGAGGTTTAATAATAGCATAGTAGACAGTTTCTATACTTTCATACTTATTTCAGTGTAATATAACGGCTTCAGATTGATATTAGTAGCCAGATGTTTTAGACTGAGCAGCTCTTTCATCACCATTCAATAAAAAAAAGTTCAGTAGTCGTCTGTATTGACATCAGCCCCTCCCCCCTCCTCCTCCATCAGGTATCCTGCCGCCACACAGTGACTCTCACACTCTGGTGGGAGGCTACAGGAAGGAGCAGTACCAAGATATCCTGGAAGCTCTGGAGGTGATGAGATACATCAACTCCTCCACACCTTCCATCCACGTCTACCTGCGCATGTTCCAGCTGGAGAGCCAGGTGCTCCCACGATGTTCCGAAACCTCGCCTCCGGTAAGATGAAAGGGGACGTTGAGTTGTGAGACAGTGACATTTAATATCTGGATCTGATGCATTAATTAGAGGAGCAAATAGACATATGATACTAACCTAATGTAGTGTGGTACAGAAAAGTCAAAGCATTTAATAAAAGGGTTTCCTTTGCTCCTCTGTACCTGACGAAAGAGCTTATACTGTATGGTCTTGAAATTTTACGTTTTCCTTAATTTAATAAATCAAATTTTATTAATAACTAAAAAAATAGGACAGAGTGAGACTAGGACTGTATTTGTAAAGCTTCCTAAATACAAAATACTAAGAAAATTAACCCTCCTGTCGTCCTCCCGGGTCAAATTGACCCCGTCTCTTTTGACTGTCCCTTCTTTCCTTCCTTCCTCCCTCTTTCTTTAATTTGTCCTTCCTTCTTCCCCATCTCCGCTCTTTCTTTGCTCCCTCCTCCTTCCTTCCTTCCTTCTTTCCTCCCCCCTGCCTCCCTCCCTCCTTACTCCTTTCTTTCCTTCCTTCCTTCCTCTTTTCGTCCTTACTCCTTTCCTTACTCCTTTCCTTCCTTCTTTCCATCTCTCCTAAATTCCTTCCTCTTTTCGTCCTTACTCCTTCCTTCTTTCCTTCCTTCCTTCCTCCTTTCCTCCCTCCCTCCTTACTCCTTTCCTTCCTTCCTTCCTCTTTTCGTCCTTACTCCTTTCCTTACTCCTTTCCTTCCTTCTTTCCATCTCTCCTAAATTCCTTCCTCTTTTCGTCCTTACTCCTTCCTTCTTTCCTTCCTTCCTTCCTCCTTTCCTCCCTCCCTCCTTACTCCTTTCCTTCCTTCCTTCCTTACTTCCTCCCTTCCTTCTCTCCTTACTTCCTTCCTCTTTTCCTCCTTACTCCTTCCCTTCCTTCCTCCTTTCCTTCCACCTTTCCTTCCTTCTGTCCTCCTTTGACCTGAGGAGGAGGGTTAATAGAATCACAATGTTTTCTAAGAATTTCTGCTCACAATTAAGACTAAATCCTGGTACATATATAAAAGTTATTCACAAAGCATCTTCACCCTTAAGAGAAAAACTGGAGTAGGAGGAGTACGGAGGAAGAGTTTTTGAAGCAGAGGAGAAAGAGTCCATTAAATATATATGTGTGTGTGTATAAACATCTACCTTAGTCTATCCGTGTTGCAGACAGTGGGTCTGATGTACTGAAGGTTTGCATGTGTAAAAAAACGTGCAAACTTGACATCACCTGCAAAAAAATGTGCAAGCTGATCAACGAACGCAGCGCACTGAGGCTTGAAATGAAATGTGATCCCATGAAATTAGAGATTCTAGTGGAAAAGGTTAACAAATATATTGAGTTATAATGAAAACATATTACCAGAAAAAACGACATATGGGGGAGTAATTGTGATAAAGTCAAAGCTCCACTTCAAATATATTAACACAGGTAGAAAAAATCTGTTATTTGCATATTCTGTCGTTGTGCCTCCGTCTCCTCGTCTCCATAGTAACAGCCGGTTAATACCTGCCCTTCAAACTTATTATTTATAGACTAGATGCAGTTATGTCAGCAAAATTACCTCCAGGTTTGGTAAATCACAATGCGTGTGCCAAATTAACATATTTCCATTTTTTTCTCCGTGAATTTTGCACACTGGGGTTAAAACGCCTCATATTGCATATTCATTATGGCAAACGTACTTGATAGAGATTTTAATTATGCAGCCCATACATCAATGGAGAGAGTAGACAGGAGTCCAGGATGTCTTGTATTGAAAAGGTTTATTTACTTCATGAAGGAGAAGTGAATGAATGATCAGTACAACGTTATGTTCTGATGCTTCCTTCAATTCTGAAGTTTCTCTCCTCCGAGTAAAGACTTTAAACCACGCAGATAATGCCCAAGGTTGAGCCATGACCAAATATGGGCAGATCCAACACATCTACAATATACAGAATTTAGTCTACTGGTCTATAGACAAAACATTGCTTAGACCTCACTCAGGACCTTTGTCCTACATCAGAGGTGTCAAACTCATTTTCATTCAAGGGCCACATACACACCAATTTGATCTCATGTGGGCCGGATCATTAAAAAGATGGAGGGAGGGAGGGAAGGAAGTTAGGAAGAAAGGAAGAAAGGAAATAAGAAGGGAAAGAAGGAAAGACGGACAAAAGAAAAGAGGGAAGAAAGGTAGGAAAGAGAGACAGTGAAGGACGGACAGACATAAGGAAGGAAGCAAGAAAGGAAGGAAGGACAGATGGAAGGAAGGAAGGAAGGAAGGACAGAAGGAAGAATGGAGGGAAGGACAGATGGAAGGAAGGACAGAAGGAAGAAAGGAAGGATGAACAGATGGAAGGAAGAAAGGAAGGAAGGACAGATGGAAGGAAGGACAGAAGGAAGAAAGGAAGGAACGAACAAAGAAAGGAATTAAGGAAGGTGGGATGGACAGGTGGAAGAAAGGAAAAGAGCACTAGATGGCAAGTGGGCCAGATTGTACCCCTCGGCGGGCCGTATCTGGCCCGCGGGCCGCATATTTGACACCCCTGTCCTACATCCAACACTATATCAAACCTCTGACTCCAGTTGCCTCTACCCCATTCAGGGAAAACCGTCAAAGACATATCTGACCTCGGCTGCTATAGCAACCCTATCAGGGTGCCTCCTGTTTTCCCCAAAAGGAGCAGACTCACTGCTTACCACTATCTCAAAGGGAGACAGTGTCTAACCCTATCATTTGGTGAGGCCTTGCTATGACCGCAACGCTTAGTTTGACCCAGTGCATATTAATGATGGAAAATTCCCTAACAGTACTAAATGGACAGTGCACATTTGAAAGATGCAACCGCATTAGTAGATCAGTTTGCACACATTTTTACACATGCAAACCTTTATGTAAATCAGGCTCAGTGCGTTGTGTGTAGGGATTGTTCATGAGAGCTCGTCAGTAAAGCTGCATCTATCTGTAGTTTTCATTATTAATGAATCAGTGGATTATTATCTCAATGAATCTCTAAAGTCTCCTCTCACCTGACGATGTGTGATAGTTGTGTTGGAGGAAACCACAACATGAATAAAAACAAGAACAAAAACTCCTCCTCCCACACATTGTCTCACCTCCTGCTGGAATATTTATTATTAGTTGTTTAAAGTTCCCGTCAGTGTAAACCGCAGCGTGGGAGAGTTCTCAGCTGATTTTAATTTTTTAACATGTCATTCACAATTTCTCAAAAAGACTCGATGACGCTTTCAATTTCCAGAAAATCAACACATTTAAGGAAGTGAAACTAGAGAATATTTAGCACTTCTGGTTGATTAACTACTGAAATGTGCTGCTGCTCTCTACACATGACGTAATTAACGTATCATACATGCAAATACATGTCGTCTGGCAGCTGTTTCTCAAGTCTGAGTCCTGGTTTTCACCTCTTCACATGCATGTTAAAGCAGGGATGTCAAATATGCGGCCCGTGGGCCAGATCCGGCCCACCGAGGGGTCCAATCCCTAACCCTTCCTTCCATTTTCCCTTCCTTTTCCTTTCTGTCTTCTTTTTCTTCCTTCCTTCTTTCCTTCCTTCCATCTGTCCTTCCTTCCTTCCTTCCTTCTTTCATGTCTTCTTTTTCTTCCTTCTTTCCTTCCTTCTTTTTCTTCCTTCTTTCCTTCCTTCCATCTGTCCTTCCTTCCTTCCTTCCTTCTTTCATGTCTTCTTTTTCTTCCTTCTTTCTTTCTTTCCTTCCTTCCTTCCTTCTTTCATGTCTTCTTTTTCTTCCTTATTTCCTTCTTTCCTGCCTTCTTTTTCTTTCTTCTTTCCTTCCTTCCATCTGTCCTTCCTTCCTTCCTTCTTTCATGTCTTCTTTTCCTTCCTTCCTTCCTTCCTTCATTCATTCTTGTCTTCTCTTCCTTCTTTTACTTCCTTCCTTCCTTCTATTTATCTTTCCTCCCTTTCTTCTTTCCATCTTCCTTCCTTCCTTCCTTCCTTCCATCTTTTTAATGATCCGGCCCACGTGAGAGTAAATTGGGCTGTATGTGGCCCTTGAATGAAAATGAGTTTGACTCCCCTGATCATGTAAAGTGTTTATCTTGAGGCTGGATTGAAATCAGATTACGTAATAACAGCGTGAGCCTGATGATGACTGATATAAATATAATTATAAAGATCTGATAGTGACGTGATCGCATCTGTGATCACTTAATGTGTTCCTTCCATTTTCCCTTCCTTTTCCTTTCTGTCTTCTTTTTCTTCCTTCCTTCTTTCCTTCCATCTGTCCTTCCTTCCTTCCTTCTTTCATGTCTTCTTTTTCTTCCTTCTTTCCTGCCTTCTTTTTCTTCCTTCTTTCCTTCCTTCCATCTGTCCTTCCTTCCTTCCTTCTTTCATGTCTTCTTTTTCTTTCTTCTTTCTTTCCTTCCTTCCTTCCTTCCTTCTTTCATGTCTTCTTTTTCTTCCTTCTTTCCTTCTTTCATGTCTTCTTTTTCTTCCTTCTTTCCTGCCTTCTTTTTCTTCCATCTGTCCTTCCTTCCTTCCTTCTTTCATGTCTTCTTTTTCTCCCTTCTTTCCTTCTTTCCTTCCTTCCTTCTTTCATGTCTTCTTTTTCTTCCTTCTTTCCTTCCTTCCATCTGTCCTTCCTTCCTTCCTTCTTTCATGTCTTCTTTTCCTTCCTTTCTTCCTTCCTTCATTCATTCTTGTCTTCTCTTCCTTCTTTTACTTCCTTCCTTCCTTCTATTTATCTTTCCTCCCTTTCTTCTTTCCATCTTCCTTCCTTCCTTCCTTCCTTCCTTCCTTCCATCTTTTTAATGATCTGGCCCACGTGAGATTAAATTGGGCTGTATGTGGCCCTTGAATGAAAATGAGTTTGATTCCCCTGATGCAAAGTGTTTATCTTGAGGCTGGATTGAAATCGGATTACGTAATAACAGCGTGAGCCTGATGATGACTGATATAAATATAATTATAAAGATCTGATAGTGACGTGATCGCATCTGTGATCACTTAATGTGTTTAGACGTAATCACATGACAGTAGGGTTAGGCTTAGGACAAGCCGACGCTGTGTAGATGCATCTGTATGTCGTACTGCGGCTTTGCTGAAATGACTGTGAGGAGTTTTTGAGGTTAGTGTCGAGCTTCTCATTACGAGCGCAGAGTTACAGAATCCTGGAGCCTGACTGTAAATGTACTGACATCGTTAGTAATCCTATGAGTCCGCTATGCAAACATGTACGTTAGAGCGTCACTTACAACCATCACCACAAAAAAACGACCCTTTGTGTTTTAACTTCCACATCAGTGACTAACTAATTACATATATTTAACGTTGGGAAACCTCACAGACTTACATTCAGCAGTAAATATGTGCCTCAATCACCCTGAATACATCTCTCATGTGTGTTGTGCTTAGAGTCAGATATCGTGGACATCTTTTAAAAAAATGCAAGTCAGCATTTTTAAATGAGAGCTGCAACAATTAGCCAGTAGAAAGAAAATTAATTGACAATTTTTAGCTAAAAGTCATTTAGCTAAAAAGGCTTTAGTCATTTTTTAAAGAGATAATTGTTAAACTTATCTGGTTCCAGCCCTTTAAATGTGAATATTTCTAATTTGTTTGGTTTTCTATGACAGTAAAATGAATATATTTGGGTTGTTGACTGTCAATTGGGATAAAAAAAAACAAAAAAACATTTTAGGTTGCTTGTTATGTTTTAGGAAACAGTTATTGACATTTTTCACCATTTTCTGGCATTTTATAGATCAAATAACTAATCAGTTAATGGAGAATATGTCAATGGATTAATCAATAATGAAATTAATGCTTTGCTGCACAATTAAAAGTATACATAATCTAAAAATATCCATCCTAATTTAATCTTATTTGACTTTTGTTACTTATCTACACCCCCAAAAAAAAAATATATAAAGTGTCTCTGTTAAAACTGCTGAAAGTTAGACACAGTATGACTCTTATTTTATAAAAATCCAGGATCCTCATATTCAAATCAAAATGATTTAATTGATTAATGAAACATCAGCACTAACAGATTATTGGCTCTGTTAATGTTGTGATAGATAGACGACACTGTCACCATAAACTTGAGGTTGATTCCTCGCTGCTTCTCTCACTCTCTCCTGCTATGATGATGATGATGATGATGATGATGATGATGATGATGATGATGATGATTTTGGTGTTTTTTCTCATCAGGATGAAGAGAATGAGGACTTCCTCTCCATCAGCCGAGCCATGGAGGAGATTGTAGACGATCCAGTCGACTGCTACTGGCTGATTAAATGTTTCGTCAATCAGTTTCACACAAAGTTCGGAGACTCGATACCTCATCTTGTAAGTACTAAATTCAACATGAAGGTTTTTTTTATATGTCTGATGCTTATCTGATGTCAAAAAATATGTCTTCAGACGTTTGTGAGCTCCTGAACACATCATTAAAAACAAGACTCAACCTGGATTTAACACAGATAGAAACTCTTATGTAATGTTTTGCTTCTTGCGTCATTAAAAAATAAAAAACAACTGGATGTCAGGAAGGATCCGAACACTCGTAACAGTGCCGTTATTGTTCACCGTGTGTTATTTATAGAGCAACAAAACACTGACAAAGAGTTATTCTGTGTGTAGTCCTTGTGTTTCATACCTACGTGCATCACGGCACTCCCAGTTTAAGAAAGACACCAAACACCTTGAAGGATTCTGGTGTTAAATTTAGCTCTCAGGAGTCAGAGCTCACATTATTCGTCACCATGAATAAAAGACTTTGTTGTGTGTGTGTGTGTGTGTGTGTGTGTGTCTGGCTTGTTTCTGTCTGGTCTGTGCCGCTCGCTGTGTAGCCGAAGAGCCTGGAGCACTATCTGAGTCAGGAGGAACCTCGGCTGCTGAACCATCTGAAGAACACAGGAGCTTTGGTGCAGCTGCCCTACAGCCTTTGGTTCAGACGCTGCTTCGCCGGCTGTCTGCCTGAATCCAGCCTGCAGAGGTAACAGTCAGGGTCCTTAAAAAGCCTCAACGTGTCTTTAAATGTGATTTTAAAATATATTTAAGGTCTAAACATGTCTTGAATTGTAGGCGTTAAAGCATTAAATTTGAGTTGAGCGTAATTATATTTGTTGAATTTATCATTATTATCATTATTTTGGGTTTTTGTACATAACCAACCAATTATCTTATTACCAGGAAGGAAGGAAGGAAGGAAGGAAGGAAGGAAGGAAGGAAAGGAGGAAGTAAGGAAGTAATGAGGAAGGAAAGAAGGAAGGACAGGAGGAAGGAAGGAAAGAAGGAAGGACAGGAGGAAGGAAGGACAGGAGGAAGGAGGGAGGAAAAGAGGAAGGAAGGATATAGAGGAAAGGAGGAAGGAAGGGAGGAAGGAAGGAAAGGAGTAAGGAGAGAGGAAAAGAGGAAGGGAGGAAGGAAGGAAAGAAGGAAGGAAGGAAGTGAGGAAAGAAGTATGGAAGGAGGAGGGAGCAAAGAAAGAGGGAAGGAGGGGAAGAATGAAGGAAAAATTAAAGAAAGAGGGAGGAAGGGAGGAACAGTCAATAGAGACTGGGTCAATTTGACCCGGGAGGACGACAGGAGGGTTAATTCAAGTAAAAAATAATCACCAGTTGCAACTATAATGAAACTAATCATTAGCTGCCATCCTATACAGTCATAGCCAAAAAATATTTGCACTCCTGCACCATGTCCTCCAAAAAAAGAGGATATTGCAATTGGAAGTATTTTGGTATTCCCATGTGTTGTATTTCTCTTTTTTTGCATTCGAACGACACAAAAAAAAACAGAGAAAAAAAGTCAAAACTGATCAATTGTCTCAAAACTCAAAAGATGCACTGGATAAAATCGTTGGCAGACTCAGCTTAATATTTGGTAGCCCACCCTGTGCAAAAAGTAACTGAAATCAATCACTTCCTGTAACCATTATAAGGTTCTTGCACCTCTCTATTAGTCACTAAGATTTGAGGGCTGCCTTCTTCCAGCTGTTGTTTTGAGATCTCTGCCCAGCTGTTCTCTAGGATTCACATCTGGACTCATTGTTGTCCATTTCAGAACTCTCCAGCACTTTGTTTTTAACCATTTCTGAGTGTTTTTTGAAGTGTGTTATTGGGTCATTGTCCTGCTAGAAGACCCATGACCTCTGACCTCTGACAGAGATACTGCTTTCTGACACTGGGCCCCAAAATCAGGGTTAGGGTTAAGGTATCCAGAGCCAGAAGCAGCAAAGTAACCCCCCAAAACATGTGTGAACCTCCACCATGTTTGACCAAAGGGAGCGTTTTCTGCCTCATTTAATTCTCTGTAAACATGCACCATGTACCATGATGCATTTTACCAAAAACTTTCTATTTCGGTCTCATCTGTCCACAGTTTGTCTGGCTTTTTTATTTTTTTGTATCAGCAGTGGTCTCTTACCGCAGCATCAAGTGCAGGGGTGCAAATATTTTTGGCCATGACTTTATAAATTACTTCAAAATGAGCTCCATTTCAACCCACTACAACAGTAAAATAGGAATTAAAAAGATCTTAAAATGTGCAGATACCCAGATAAACACATTTGTAGCAATAGTATTTTAATATTTAGGTTATTATGAAGCTTTTCTAACTGAATTTATGTCTAGTTTTAGTCACTAAATGATGCCAGGATGAGACTATATTAGATTTTTGTCTTTTCTATTTCATCACAGAGTCAGATTTGGTGATTTTGGAGCCTTTATATTCCACCTAATGTGGCTGATAGACATGTTGGAGTACAGGTTACATGCAAAGGTTAATACTTACTGAGATGATGCTGTTTGAGATGTTAAAAACAAAAAAAAGATGATTAAAAACTCCGTACCTGCTTGTCTGTCGGGGACATTTGAGGTTTCCTGTTTCACACGGAGACACGATCGGATTAAACGTTCGTCACACATCTGTCACATCAGGCCGATCCCGTTAAGATTAAATCATATTATAAAGTAGTTATAATCCACATTGATGAGCTGACGGTGGGTGTCAGGGAGTCTGCAGCTCCTCTCTCGGGTTTTACGGAGCTTTATAGAGAGTTTCATCTCATTGTTTAGATGTCCGGCTGCAACTTTTACTGTTTTGGTTCACTCTCAGGTTCTTATCGTGTCGTTTTTAGAGAGAAAAAGCTTCAAACAGACAGTTAGCTGTAGACTAGCTGGTGAACATAGCGGAGCATTTAGCAGCTTAACCCTCCTGTTGTCCTCAGGTCAAGATAGGAAGGAAGGTAGGAAGGAAAGGAGGAAAGAAGGAAGGAAGGACAGGAGGGAGGAAGGAAGGAAGGAAGGAAGGAAGGAAGGAAAGGAGGAAGGAAGGAAGGACAGGAAGAGGAAGGAAGAAAGGAGGAAAGAATGAGGAAAAGAGGAAGGAAGGGAGGAAAAGAGGAAGGAAGAAAGGAAAGAAAGCAGGAAGTAAGGAAGGAATGAGGAAAGGAGGAAGGAAGGACAGAAGGAATGAGGAAGGAAGAAAGGAAAGAAAGGAGGAAGTAAGGAAGGAATGAGGAAAGGAGGAAGGAAGGAAGGAAGGACAGGAGGGAGGGAGGAAGGAAGGAAGGAAAGGAGGAAAGAAGGAAGGAAGGAATGAGGAAAGAAGGAAGGAAGGACAGGAGGATGGACAGAAGGAAGGAAGGACAGGAGGAAGGAAGGAAAGAAGGAGGGAAGGA
Source organism: Scomber japonicus (assembly GCF_027409825.1). NCBI lineage: Eukaryota > Metazoa > Chordata > Actinopteri > Scombriformes > Scombridae > Scomber > Scomber japonicus. Next base: position 30,477,687 of record NC_070584.1, on the reverse strand, counting down.
CAGGAGGAAGGAAGGAAGTGAGGAAATAAGTATGAAAGGAGGGGAAAATGAAGGAAAAATTAAAGAAAGAGGGAGGAACAGTCAAAAGAGAGACGGGGTCAATTTGACCCGGGAGGACAACAGGAAGGTTAAAGAGCCAGATATTTCCCTCAGGAAGTTGTTCAGAGAGCATAAACGGAGCTAAAACAGAGTGAATATCGGACTTCCATTTATCAGGTGGACAGAAACACGACTCCTAATAAATGATAATGCTGCTCTGTAACTGAATTATGTTAATGTTGTATTTATAATTAGTTTCCGCTGCAACTAATGCAACTAACAACTCAGACACACAGCTGCAAAGAGGAACATAAAATAAAATAAGCCTGCTTCCTGTTAGCGACATGCCTGGTTTTTATATAGATAATTTAAAAAATGCAGACTTTTAATAATTATATAATATTTTGCTAAAAGAAAAAAAAAGTGAATCACCTTTTATACATTTTTGTTGCTTTTATATTCAGATAACATTTGTTTTTAACCTTCCTGTCGTCCTCCCGGGTCAAATTGACCCAGTCTCTTTTGACTGTTCCTTCCTTCCTCTCTTTTTCCTCCCTTCCGTCTTTCCTACCTTCCACCCTTCCTTCCCTCCTTCCTCCCTGCCTCCTTTTCTCTTACCTCCCTCCCTCCTACCTTCCTTCTTTCCTTTCCTTCCTCCCTCCCTCCTTTGTTTCCTTCATTCCCTCCATCCTTCCCTCCTTCCTTCCTCCCTCTCTCCCTTCCTCCCTCTCTCCTTTCCTTCATTCTTCCTCTCTTCCTTCCTTCCTCCTCCCTTCCATCCATCCTTCCTTCCTTGACTGGAGGACAACAGGAGGGTTAACCTTAATTTCTTCACAGTGTGTATATGAACTGAACTCTTCTCATGTATTTTTTTTAGAGTGTGGGACAAAGTAATCAGCGGCTCCTGTAAGATCCTGGTGTTTGTTGCCTTGGAGATCCTTCTCAGCTATAAGATCATCTTAATGAGCAACAACCGGCCTGAAGGCGTCATCAAGTTTCTGCGTAATGTGAGTAAAGCTACGACTAACGATTCATCTGGTGATTATCTCATTTAAAGAAAAAATAAAAATAAGAAGGGATAATGTGAAAGCCCCAAAGATATTCAGTTTACTCTCAGACGACTTAAGACACCAGAAAATATTCAGATTTAACCCTCCTGTTGTCCTCGAGTCATGGAAGGAGGGAGGGAGGGAGGGAGGAAGGAAGGATGGAAGGGAGGGAGGATGGATTCAAGGGAGGAAGGAAGGATGGAAGGGAAGAAGGAGGGAGGAAGGGAGGATGGATGGATGGATGGAAGGAAGGAAGGAAGGAGGGAGGGAGGGAGGAAAGAAGGAAGGATGGAAGGGAAGAAGGAGGGAGGAAGGAAGAAAGGAAGGACAGATGGAGAAAGGAAGGAAGGAAGGGAGGAAAGAAAGAACAGTCAAAACAGATGGGTCAATTTGACCCGGGAGGACGACAGGAAGGTTAAGAAGCTGGAACTAAAAAGTCTCGATTGATGGTTAGAATATTCCTCCTGTACATAATGTTACTACCGGTATGTATTTTACTATATTTTAATACTCTTCATATTTCTTACTCTCCACCTGCTGCTGTAACTCGTACGTTTCTCCATCGTGGGACTGAAAAAGGATTATCTAACTGTTACGTCTTTATCCACTTAACAGAAGTGCAATTAGAGTAGGGCTGCAACTAATGACCATTTATCCATTCTCAAGTAATCTGTTGATTGTCTCAAAGAAAAAAAAAAAGGATTATGAATAATGTCAATTAAAGGATAATTACCGTTTTTTACAACCTGGACCTTATTTCTAGCATAAAATACGATCATTTACTCACCCAGACAACTTTGGTGTCATTTGGAGTTGCTCGGACGAAATTAGCTCCAGTGGAGCGCCGCGTATATCCGTATAATGCGAGTACACGGGCACCGAAGCGCAGCCTCTATATAACACATTATCTGCCGTGAAACTAGTTAATTTCACCAATATTTAGTTATGATACGTTAGTGCTATTCCCCTCCGAGCCCGTGGTGGCATGTGAGGCCAGGAGATACGCAGCGTCTGGATGTGTCAATAAGTGTCTGTATCACAACACTGGAGGATTTCTGCTCCATGATAAACCGGGCTGTGGTAGAGACGTTCAGAAATGACATCATCCAGATCAGAGGTTAGCAGGTCAACCTACAGACCCTGGATGTTGATAACATGCCACCACGGGCTCGGAGGGAATAGCACTAACGTATCATAACTAAATATTGGTGAAATGAACTAGTTTCAGATAATGTGTTATATAGAGGCTGCTCTTCGGTGCCCTGTGTACTCACATTATACGGATATACGCAGTGCAACACTGGAGCTAATTTAGTCCGATCGACTCCAAATGACACCAAAGTTGTCTGGGTGAGTAAATGATCGTATTTTATGCTAGAAATAAGGTCCAGGTTGTAAAAAACGGTAATTATCCTTTAAGCCCACAATGCAAGATAAATCCACAATCCACACCCCAAAATATTGAGTTTACTCTCATAGATAACTAAAGAAACCAGAAAAATATTCATATATAAGAAGCTGGAACCAGAAAATGACTCAAAGCAATTAATTAATTATCTAAAAAGTAACTTTGAGTGTTTTTATCCAACAAACAGAAATATATAGTTTTCATTTTTCTCACAGTAGACACTTTTCCGTTTCCTCCTCCAGATACCGCAGGAGAACACGGACGCCATCGTGACTAAAGCCATCGACCTGTGGCACAAATACTGCGGCACCTTGGTTCACGCCGTGTAGCCCCTTCCCTCCCTCCACCTTGGAGCTGTGGTAACCGTGGCAACCTGAGCCCAGATGTGAGCTGTATCTTTCCCAGGATGCACCAGGACCTAAAAGCTTTTTCCTCTCTCTCCACGCTGAGACTTTCAGACTGCACCTGCTCAGCGTCTGCGGGGCTTGAACTGAACTTCAGCTTTCACCAAAGATTCTGATAAACTGTGGAGGTGAAAAAGAAAAAAAAAAAAGACTTGAAGTGAACACTGAAAGCAGCTACAGGAGCGAGCAGCCATCAGTGAAACCTGTTATAATGAGAACGTGAAGAAGAAGAAGAAGAAACAATAAGAGACGAGCAGACGTAATCACGTTATTGTTTCTTTCTTTAAGAAACTGCATACATCATCATAGAAGACTCACAATAAATTAATACCCACATGCAGTTTTTTCTGCTTTTACAAAAAGAAAAAACATTTTGAAAAGTCGCTTCTTACTTTCTTTGCTATGTACAAGTCTTTATAATTCTGAGAATAGTTTCCTCTCAAAAACACTGTTTAACACACACACGCTCACACACACACACACTCACTCAGACACACACACACACACATCATCGTAACACTCAACAGAGCAACCAGTCCTCCCATTAATATGGCCAAAAAAGGAAAACTACTAAACCAAATATGGACTGTAAACAATATAAAAACAAAAAGGAGGATGGCAGGGTTTCTAGATGTTCTACCGCCAAAGGTTCATCTTCGAAAATAAAACAATGAAATATATATATGTATATTTAATAACAAAAAAAAAACCTACTTTCTTATAATTCATCGGAGAGTTCGGCACCATTTTACTGTACCTACAGATAATAATAATAATAATAATAATAATAAACTGTATCAAATGAAACTATAAAGTTAATTTGGCAACTTTTTTAAATCCCTGTAAACGATACTGTAGGCACAGTGACACAGTGGGGTCATGAACTCTCAGACAGCAGGCGGCTGGGATGCATTCAAGATCCTCCGACTTCCACGTAGAGTTGCTTTGGTTCAAAAAACTTGGGGGGAGGAGGTGGAGGAAGGAATCTGAAGTCTGAAACGTTGAATGCAGCCCAAAAAATAATAAAAAAAAAAATTACAGATGGATAAAAGAAATAAAACGGAAGAAAATCAGAAATTATTGCTCAGTTGATTCGATGTGTTTTTTGTTTTGAAGTGTTTGAATTTACAGATGAAGAGCGAGAGAGAGACATGATCTCTGGAAGCAATGAATAAAATGTCTATGCAGTGACAAATGATACAGAAATGAGTCCAAATTCTTCCTTTTATATCAGGTGTCAAACTCATTTTCATTCATATGCTACATGAAGCCCAATTTGATCTCATGTGGGCCAGATTATTAAAAAGATGGAGGGAAGGAATGAAGGAACGAAGGGAGGGAGGAAGGAGTCAAGGAGTGAGGAAGGAAGGAAGGAAGGAAGGAGGAGAAGGAAGAGAAGACAGCAAAAAAAGATGCAAGGAAAGATAGGAAGGACAAATAGAAGGGAAGGAAGGAAAGGAGGAAAGACAGGAAGGACAAATGGAAGGGAAGGAAGGAAAGGATGAAAGATAGGAAGGACAAATGGAAGGGAAGGAAGGAAAGGATGAAAGATAGGAAGGACAAATGGAAGGAAAGGAGGAAAGATAGAAAGGACAAATGGAAGGAAAGGAGGAAAGATAGAAAGGACAAATGGAAGGAAGGAAGGAAGGAAAAGAAGACAGAAAGAAAAGATGGCAGGAAGGAATTAAGTAACAAAGATGGAAGGAAAAGAAGACAGGAAGTGGGCCGGGGTCGACCCCTCGGCGGGCCGGTTCTGGCCCACGGGCCGCGTGTTTGACACCCCTGCTTTATATGCTGAGTTTTCATTATTTTTTAAAATTTTTTTAATACTTTCTGTGTAATATTTGGTATTAAAAGGCGACTGCAGCCTCCCAAAAACGCTCTAAATAGATTTTTATGTAGGCTCTGCTTTTAATACTCTGTCACAAATCCCTCACACGGTCTAATTCAGTCACTCTTAGAGGAGATCTTGATTTACTGGCTTTGCAGAGAAGCCTTCTGGGACTTTTTTTTTTTTTTTTAGGACATTTTGGCTTCATATTCAGCTGCCTACAATAACAACAACAACAACACAAGCTGTCGTGAATATTCCCGTTCCTCTGGTAACATGATGAGATAAATGATTTGAGATGTGATCTGTGGAGTAAAACAGGTTTGAAGATTTGAAGTCCAGTGGTGTTAAAAAAAAAAAAAAAGAGAGAGTGAGAGAACATGATGAAAAGGCAAAAGCAATCCTGGTCTTCCCTCTCTGACAGTTCCCGTCCTTAAATCCCCACATCATCCAAGTTGGCACAGATTCTCAAATTTAAAAAAAAGAAAAAGTGCTGCAAAGTAAACATATTGCCACCTCTTCTTCTTCTTCTTCATTTAAAAAAAAAAAGACAAAATAAAAGCTTTTTGAATATCAAGAAGTCTGAAAAATCTCCTGTCGAGAGTTTAATCCATCTGTACTTTTTTAGTAGTTGCTCCCGTTTCCTGGGCGACGGGGAAACGAGCCCCCCGGAGATCGTGTCGAGAGTGAACCCGACGCCGAAAAGAGGGGAGCGGTGAGCAGTTGGAGGGCAGCAGAAAGCATCAGTCTGTAACACTTGAGGCTTGTGTGTGGGAAATATAAAAACATGGTCGAGGTCCAACGGAGAGATTTTATGGCCGATGAAACCTGCAGGGAAAAATAAAAAAGAGAAGATGTTACTAGAAAGGCTCCAGAGTCATCAGCTAGTGGCTTTTAATAGAGCAGGGAAGGAAGGAAGGAAGGAGGGAAGGAAAGAAGGAAGGAAAGAGAGAAGGAGGGAGGAAGTCAGTGGCTTTTAATAGAGGAGGGAAGGGAGGAAGGGAAGGAAGGAAGGAAGGAGGGAAGGAAGGAAGGAAGGAAAGAGAGAAGGAGGGAAGGAAGTCAGTGGCTTTTAATAGAGTGAATATCTTATTATATGTGATGGGAAGGGAGGAAGGAAAGGAAGGAAGGAAGGAAGGAAGGAGGGAGGGAGGAAAGAAAGAGAGAAGGAGGAAAGGAAGGAAGGAGAGAGAGAAGGAGGAAAGGAAGGAAGGACAGAGGAAAGAAGGGAGGAAGGAAGGAGGGAGGGAGGAAAGAAAGAGAGAAGGAGGAAAGGAAGGAGGGAGGGAGGAAAGAAAGAGAAGGAGGGAAGGAAAGGAGGGAAGGAAAGGAAGGAGGGAGGGAGGAAGTCAGTGGCTTTTAATAGAGTTCATATCTTATTATATGTGATGGATTGAAATTTGGAGTAGACTCATGGACTTAAAGGATGATTTTTTTTTAAAGATTCTTTTGGCCTTTATTTAGCAGTAGACGGACAGGAAACATGGGAGAGAGGGGGGGGGGGGGGGGGGGGGGGGTGACATGCAGCAAAGGACCTCCGATCGGGATTCGAACCGGGGTCTGCTGCATATATGGCATGCACTCTAACCACTCGACCACCTGCGCGCCTAAAAGGATGAATTTTAATAATGAAAACTTTCACTTCATGACAGGAAGTCTCTAAATCTAATGAGTGACTTCCAATCAGCTTGGACTGTGAGATCAATACTAACATCTTTTTATAATTAATTAAGTCAAGTAAAGTAGTTTTAATTCCACTCAACTATTATTAGTATTAAAACAGCTGATTATTCCTCTATCGCTACCTTCAGGATAAACAGTAGCAGGAAGGATCTAAGAGTAAATCATCCGTAGTAACACTATAAATCATTGTCAGTGTGGTTTTTTTTTTCATACCTGGTCAGATGACGGCTCGACTCATGCACCTCCATCTCTGTGCTTTTAAACTCGTTCAACTCCTTTCTTATGGCAGCCTGAACAACACACAAATACACACATATTTTAATTTACTTGTATTGCACCTTTTAAAAAGTTCAGTTCAGTTGTAACAAAGTGCTTCACAGAGAAAAGGAAGACAAAAAAATCCAAAGTAGAAATTATATTTAAGTCATATTCTGACTCATAAGTTGTCTCTGCACTAATTCACATCCATAAATTCCCGATCAATCATTAATAAATGTTTGATTAATCATTCAAAAATCACTATTTTATGGTCTAGGAGAACATTTGAATGCTGATTTTTGAATTTTTTCTAATAAACACAAGTCAAATTTGTACATTTGCATATATATATATATATAATAATGTGTAAAAAAGATGTTTTACACATTGTGGATCACATTAGGTAAGGTCCAGCTGAAAGAAATATATAATATGTATATGGCGTTTTGACAGCTCTCAAATGTAAAATATGGGTTAAAATTAGACTGAGCAGTATGTAAGGATTAAAAGTATAATAATATAAAGTATAATAAGGCTCGTAGAATCAGTAACTTCTTTTAAAAATAGGTTCAGACTAACTTCACTGTGATGCTGTTTGTTTATTATTAGTCTTTTATTTCATTTTATTTTACTTGACTTCATTTTATATTATATTTTCATCATCTCCTAACTGTATTTCATTGTCTTCTACCTTCAATACCAGACAAAAGATGCTATATACATTAAGTTATTATTATTATTATGCATACTAAAAATAAACAGTATTTCTGTGTGTTTGGTGTCTTAGAGCAGTAACCTTATCAGCAGCTGTTAGTCGGGTCCAGGGTTTGTCTGCCCTCCTGTCGTAGTCCTGAGCCTCGGCCACTTCCACGTAGTCACTGAAGCGAATCAGGATTTTGGCCTCTCGCAGCTCCTCCACTGTGGGCCTCTGGCTGAGCTGCAGGGAGGAAGAGGAAGAAGAAGAAGAGAGGAACAACAATTTAATGAAATGTTCATTATAAAAATCCATCTATGAAATACTAAAAAGCTCTCGTACTTCTAAATTTAGTATTTTAACCCTCCTGTTGTCCTCCACTCAAGGAAGGAAGGGAGGAAGAAGGAAGGAAGGAAGGTAGGAAGGAGGAAAGGAAAGAAGGAGGGAGGGAGGGAGGAAAGAAGGAAGGAAAGGAAAGGAAGGAAAGAAAGGAAGGAGGGAGGGAGGAAAAGAGAGAAGGAGGGAGGAAGGAAGGAAGGAGGGAGGGAGGAAAGACGGAAGGAGGGAGGGAGGAAAGAAAGAGAAAAAGGAGGGAGGATTTTTTTTTTTTT
>NC_070584.1:30417932-30469210 GCF_027409825.1 Scomber japonicus | reverse complement strand
GGAGGGAGGAAGGAAAGGAAGGAAGGAGGGAAGGAAAGAAGGAGGGATGGAGGAAGGACAGAAGGAAGGAAGGAAAGACAGACGGAAGGAAGGAAGGGAGGAAGGGAGGAAAGGAAGGAAGGAGGGAAGAAGAAAGGACAGAAGGAAGGAAGGACAGACACACAGAAGGAAGGAAGGAAGGAGGGAGGAAAGAAAGAGAAGGAGGGAGGAAGGAAAGGAAGGAAAGGAGGAACAGTCAAAACAGACGGGGTCAATTTGAACCATGAGGACGACAAGAAGGTTAATAACTAAATAATTAAAAAACTAAACTAAATGTTCCATAATGAAAAAAATGTTCTGATGGACAATAACAGGAAGCATCTTACTGCTGTAACTAACAACTTAATGGTCAAAATAATCAAAATGCAATATTCTGTATTCAGATTATTATTTTTAATTCTCTATTCTGCTAAAAAACACAAATGGCTGAACTTTAAATCAAATGTCATGTTTTCATAGATAATATATTCTGTTTTTGATTCATTCTTCTGCATTGCAGCTCTTTAGACTGGAAGCACAAATATATTCAATCAGTGATAGAAAACAGTGAATAATAGCACATCCTCACATTTAAGAAGCTAAAACTAGAGAATTGTTTGGCCTTTTTGCTTCTTCTATCTTTATATGATTCATTAATTATCAAAATCTAGCTGCTAATTGTAGAGAAATCAAATCATTGCTTTATCACTGTATATAAACTATAGACTGTAAAGAAATGGACGTAACATCCGTGACATCACCCATTGGTTTGTGGACTGCTGCTCGGAAGCCAATAGTTTCGAATCTGGGCAGCGCCATCTTGAAAATTTCAGGTGCATGCTGGGAAAAATAAAAACACGGATTCTACTTATATGGGCATGAGTGGGGAGGTTGCTATGGTTGTGAGGGTATAGAGACTAGGCGGGGAGTTCCCGTCCTCTGAAATGAGGCCAACGTGGAAGTAACTTAGAACTGCATTCTATCAAAAGGCCACCAGGGGGCGACCGTCTCTATACAAGTCAATGGAGAATTCACCAACTTCTCACTTGATTTCTAACCTCAGTAAACGTTTTCAAAATGTGTTTATGGTCTCAATCGCTAGTTTAAAGCCTTCTTCAATGCAGTATGATGTTCATTTGGGACATTTTGGCCTCCCTGATTTTATATTTGACGATAAAGCAGGGTATGCATTAGGGCGTGGCTATGTCATGATTGACAGGTTGATTGCCCAATGTCCTCGAGATCCAGCCCTTGCAACCATAGCAACCTCCCCGCGCCGCCCATGACCCCGCCTCATGCCCATATAAGCAGAATCCATGTTTTTATTTTTCCCAGAATGCACCTGAAATTTTCAAGATGGCACTGCCTAGATTCGAAACTATTGGCTTCTGAGCAGCAGTCCACAAACCAATGGGTGATGTCACGGATGTTACGTCCATTTCTTTTATACAGTCTATGATATAAACCTGATTTCTTCCCACTTTTTATGTTTTAAGGTTTAAAAATAAACATATAATCATATAATAGGAAGGAAAAAAAACGACCTACATGACGTGAGCTGTTGTTGCTCAGCAGTATTGGCCATAAACTTAAATTGGGTCATAAATCAATAAATATAATCAAATATCATTAATATTGTGGCTGCCACACACACACACACACACACACACACACACACACACACACACACACACACTAGACTACGAGAGGATGATGTAACAGATAATATTATCATCGTTTCAAAAGGGCTTCAATTTGAAGGGTGGCAGTGCACGTCACCACGGCAACCGTCTTCATATTTCCAGCCCTGGGGGAGTGCGGGTGGGTTTATGAGCCAACCATCTGAACATGTACAGAGTGTCCAGCTGATCAAAGACTCTCTGTCCCGTCTCCTTCCTCTTCCTTCCGTCTTACCTTTTTGGACAAATGTCTCTTGATCTCTCTCTTCTCCTCTTGCTCCTCCAGATCGTTTCGAGCTTTAAAAAAAAAAAGAAAAGAAAAATGATCAATACTTCATGTTTTCTTTGTCCCTTCCTCTCCTCTCTTCTTTTAACTCGGTGACTTACGTTTGAGGATGTTTCTCTGTTCCAGTTCTTCTGCTGTCGGCCGTTGACTCAACCGCCTGAGAAAGAAAAAAATCAAAGAAATCTATTTCAGGAAAACTATTTTTATACGATTTGTGCTTCCAGATAATCAGAAATGCACTTAACGAGGCAGAGATGTTACTCTTGTGTATTTTTTAAAAGGTGGTATTTTGTGGATTTGCCAGCAGCTGCAGCTTGTATTCATTGAGAGGATCATTAAAGTGACTGTGACTCCATGTTTTCTGTGTTTTTCAACAGCAGCAGGGACAAATGGCACCAGGCTGAGAGGTGAGATACAAATCAATATGATCATAACTAAGCAATAATACAAAAATAATGGATGAAGTGGAGGCAGAGGCCATTATTTTTCTACACCTGCACCTGCTGCTCCATCTAGTTGAGTCGAGTGTTTTATTGCTTTTATACCAGGAACACTTATCAAAAGAAAAAAAAGTGTCCCTGCAGCCGAGCCCTAACTGTGTTTAATATCAGTTAACTGACAGTAAGAGGAGACATGGAATCATAGTGCAATGCAATTTACTTCATGTATTACAACATGATGTTCAGAAACTTCTCAAGAAACAAGAAGTAGATCATCTTAGTTGATGAAATTAATGTGCTGTCACCAGGCGGGGAGTTCTGGTCCTCTGAAATGAGGCCAACGCGAAAGTAACTTAGAGCTGCATTCTGTAAAAAGGCCACCAGGGGGCGACTGTCTCTATACAAGTCAATGGAGAATTCACCAACTTCTCACTTGATTTCTAACCTCAGTAAACGTTTTCAAAATGTGTTTATGGTCTCAATCGCTAGTTTAAAGCCTTCTTCAATGCAGTATGATGTTCATTTGGGACATTTTGGCCTCTCTGATTTTATATTTGTCGATAAAGCAGGGTATGCATTAGGGCGTGGCTACGTCGTGATTGACAGGTTGATTGACCAATGTCCTCGAGATCCAGCCCTCGCAACCATAGCAACCTCCCCGCTCCGCCCATGACCCCGCCTCATGCCCATATAAGTAGAATCCGTGTTTTTATTTTTGTTGCATTAATACAGGAGGAATATTGAACATCAGATTATTCTCTCTCTCTCTCTCTCTCTCTCTCTCTCTCTCTCTCTCTCCCTCTCTCCCTCTCTCCCTCTCTCCCTCTCTCCCTCCCTCCCTCCCTCCCTCCCTCCCTCCCTCTCTCTCTCTCTCTCTCCCTCCCTCTCTCTCTCTCTCTCTCTCCCTCCCTCTCTCTCTCTCTCCCTCTCTCTCTCTCCCTCTCTCTCTCTCCTTCCCTCCCTCCCTCATCACACCTCATCATCCATCATCCGCTCCTTTTAGCAGCCGGGTCACATCTACGACAGCTCACATGGGTTAAAGCACTTTGTAGGTGACTGAGGCTGCGTGTGGGTGTAGTTAGGCGACACGTGTGATATATCACCGTGTGTGTGTGTGTGTGTGTGTGTGTGTGTGTGTGTGTGTGTGTGTGTGTGTTCGGCTCACCTGGTGAGTTTGGTGGCTGTCTGCTGTCGGGACTCAAGTCTCTCCTGGTCTGACTGCAGCGGCAGGATGTTCTTCTCCTCCAGCTCCCTCTTGGACGGACGGTTACTCAGTTTGATGGCCAGAGAGTCTTTTCGTAGAACCTTCATGGCCAGTGTGCCTGCGTCCAACATAAATAAGGAAGATTAATAACTGTATATTTACAGAAACCAGCGCAGATGTGAAGCTTGAGTCTTAATTCATAATCTGAATGTGAAGAATGAACCTAAACTCACTATTCTCTGATTTATAAATGACAAAATGTAAGTTAATATAATATAATATAATACAATCTGATTTAATATTGTGACTTAGCTGATTATAAATAAGCTCCACTAATCATTTTCTGTGTGTTTATGTGTAATAATAGTTAAGTTCTAGGTGTTAATATGTATTCATGTGTCATCATATGTTTCACTCTGGTTATACCCAATAGGACAAATAACTTTCTCACTATAAAATCTTTGCAATATCAGTATCAGACTAACTATATTATAATTCTGATAACACAAATATTACTACTTTTGTTTTCCTATATTTTTACTACTTTTGCTTTTATTGCTTGTGTACTTACTTATTATTTATAGTTCTTTAATGCTCTTTCTATTAAAGTCTATCCACTTTTGGTTTATGCTACTTGTGAATGAGATGTTATGTGAATAGTGAGGTTTTATAAGGATAATGTGATATACATTGAGAGGTGTAAGGATGCTGTATACTGATTTTTGATGATGATACTGCTTATACCCTGTGACTTATTTTTCTTTTCTTTATTTAATTTTTCATTCATTTATTTGTTTTTGGTGATTTTTATTTTATTTAATACTTTTTTTTATTTTTCTTACTTTTATTTTGGTAGGGTCTGTTTCAAATGTTTTTCTTTTTTTTGGCTTTGTGCTATTTCACTTGTATGGTACGTTTCTTATCCTATGTGATAAAGTTGTTTGTATTGAAAAACAATAAAAAAAAAGTGAATTACAAAAAAAATCTATCCACTTTTCTGCTGTAATGCTGTAAATTTCTTCATTTTTGTGGGACTAATAAAAATAATAATCTTATTTTATCTTTCATACAGGAAATGCAGCTGAAAGAACGAAGGTAAAAACATTAATGTAACAACCAGATGGAAAATAAACAGGAAGTAAGAGGAAGTGAAACATGGATGTATTAAGAGCTGAATATGTTGTCGCTTCTCAGACTTGCTGCCAATTTTTTCCTACTGAGAAAAAAAAAAATCCCCCCACGGCCTAAAAAGCAATTTCCCCAAAGACCCCCGTTATAAGAGAGACGTCTATAAAACTGATGACAGCACACTAAAAACTGAAAGAAGCTCAATTTTTACTCTTTGTAATATTATGACATTTTCTTCAATGACAGTTTTTATAATAATAAAAGTTATGTGACATCACCAGGAGCAACGTTACTGAGCTTATTCGTGGATTCACGGCCGTCATAAATAAACTATTTGTTGGCTAACTTCAAAAGATTCACTTAGAAACGAGAAACAATGTCAAAAGTGATGTAACGCAAATAAATATCATCAACTCTGCAGCTCAGGAGAGATTTATAGCGTCTTTATAGCTCATTGTTTTCAGCATTTCTACTGTACGGCTCAGTGTTATCGCTCTCATCAGTGCTTAAGTTAGAGCCTGTGAACAAAATTAAACTTTTTCTTCCTAATGGAGGTGGTGGAGACCAAACCTGAGCTAAAATGAGAGTTGGTGTTTGATTTACATTCATCAGATGGAAAGAAACATAAAAAAATGAAAGATAATGTTGCTATGTGTCCGCAGGATGTCATTATTATTATTATTATTATTATTATTATTATTATTATTATTATTATTATTATTATTATATTATGTTTACTGAATGAACCACTGGAGACAGATTTATTTGATTCTACACTATGTAATGACGATAAAGGCATTTCATTGAATTAAGCAGCTGTTATCTTCTAATATAGTAACCATGACAACTTTATGAGTTAATACTGTATGTCTGTGCTGTGTGTTTTTCAGCTTGTTTTAGAGTTATTCTGCACTCTAGTGGCCAAATAAAATCCACTACTGCAGCTTTAATGTGTCTTTGTGTTCTTCTTCTCTATTGAGATTCCTTTTACAAACATATCTGGAGTTTTTTCATCTCACTAGCTGAATCCCTTTTTTCCTTTTTCTACTATGTGTAAGTTACTTAACCTTCGTATAGTCCTCCCAGGTCAAATTGACCCCGTCTGTTTTGACTGTTCCTTCTTTCCTCCCTTCCTTCCTTCTTTCTTCCTCCCTTCTTTCCTTCCTTCCTTCTTTCCTCCCTCCCTCCCTTCTTCCTTCCTTCCTCCTTTCCTGTTTTCTTTCTCCCTTCCTTCCTTCTTCCTCCCTTCCTTCCTTCTTTACTCCCTTCCTTCTTCCTCCCTTCCCTCCTACCTTCCTTCCTTCTTTCTCGCTTCCTTCCTTCCTCCTTTCCTTTCTTCTTTCTCCCTTCCTTCCTTCCTCCCTTGACTCGAGGACAACAGGAGGGTTACTTGATAAACTAAATACACCACATATAAAATGCTTCTATGATGAATAATTCACACCTCTGACTACTTTAGCTCCACAAGCTTTCAGCCATATGTGACTCCTGTGCTTGTGCAACCAAACAAACACACATATGTTCATATATATTAAAATAATATATGTATGTGGTGTAAATATGTTTATTATAATGAATAATTACTGTTAGATTCACACTGGAAAGCCTTTATTGGAGTCTCTAGTTTTAGTTTAACACCTACTTGTAAACAGTGTGTCGTCGTCATCTTCCTCCTCGTCCTCGTCTTCCTCCTCTTCGTCATCCTCTTCCTCCTCCTCCTCTTCCTCGTCCTCGTCCTTGTACATGCCGGGCAGGTCCTCGTAGTCCGCCTCGTTGGGGAGGTTCTCTTTGTCGTCGCACTCGATCATCAACGTGGGAACGCCATGCATCATTGAGCTGCGGTTCGGAGGGAAAGGTCACAAAAGGTCAGAGGGGCCGTGTGCTCGCTGTGGCGTCGAGGGGATTCAAGTTGTTTAACTGGGTCAGTGACAAATAAGGGTCAGCAAAATGAGCAAAAAAATAGTTTTAAAAGCAGCATCAGGTTTGTTTAAATGTATAATTTGTATTTTTGTTGGTTTTATATCATTTGAAATGACATTTGCACCATTTTTTATCAAAAGACTGAATGCTCCTGAAAATGTCAAATGGTGTAACCACAAAAGAATGATAAATATTAAACGTGTTATCCACCTACAGTGTATTTAAGTGGACTTATACTAATAATGACTGTAAATGTTTCCTGATCTCCATGGTTCCCCAGATTAAATGTAATATTTAGAACAATAGTATTCCATTAGCTTTATTTATTATAAAAGTTATAATGTAAGATCATGCCAAACTAGTTGATATGGTGTTTTATTGACTATTTACTGTTTTTAAGCAAGTTGAATTATTTGGTACAAAGTTTTTATGGTTACACCACTTAGACATTTTTACCATAATCCTCTAATATATTCTCTCTGAATGGATTAAAAGCAGAAATTTGTTGCTGGGTCCACAAAGAAAGAATGTGTGCAAGTTATTCATATGTTTATTTTCACATTTTAACCCTTTAAATTTAAACTAAACCACATGGACACAAAAAACATCATTGACTCAATAACAGGAAGGCAGCGACTATGGGAGAGAGTGATCGAGTCAAAGTGTCTCTAACCAAAAAAGTGACTGAAGGAAGACAAAGAAGATGAAGAGGAAGAGTGAAATGACCCCACAAAGCACCTCAGAGACCTCTTCCACAAACAACAGCAGACGCCTGAAGGAGAGTCAGGCCTGGAGAAAATGAATCCTCAGACAGGCAACCAATCATACTGATGGATGTGGAGGTGTGAGGTGGTGGAGGAGGAAGAGGAGGAGGAGGAGGGGGGTTAACCATGATGTTCCCATTAATAAGAGGGGTGATGAAAACAACATCAGAGCTTTCTGTGTGATTTGTTGTCAAAGTCAGAATAAAGTTTCACTGTTTTAACTTCATCTGTAAGAGCAGCTACTAACAGGCAGAAGGAATCACCTATCTATCTATCTATCTATCTACCTACCTACTTACCTATCCACCTATCTATGAAGGAAGGAAGGTAGGTAGGAGGGAGGTAGGAAGGGAGGAAAGGAAAGAAGGAAGGTAGGTAGGAAAGGAAGGAAGGAAGGAAGGAGGGAGAAAGGAAAAGAGGAAGGAAGGAAAGAAGCAGGGAGGAAGGAAGGAAAGAAGGAGGCAGGGAGGAAGGACAGACGTAAGGAAGGAAGGGAGGACGGAGGAAAGAAGGAAGGAAAGAAGCAGGGAGGAAAGAAGGAAGGGAGGAAGGAAGGAAAGAAGGAGGGAGGGAGGAAGGACAGATGGAAGGAAGAAAGGGAGGACAGAGGAAAGACAGAAGGAAGGGAAGAGTCAAAACAGACAGGGTCAATTTGACCCGGGGGGACAACACAAAGGTTAATCAAGCTCCGTTCTCTGCCTTCGGTTTTGAATTTCGTTGTATTTTATACAATGACAATAAAGGAATCTATCTATCTATCCACCTATCCATCCATTCTATCCATCTATCCATCTATCAATCCATCTATCATCATCATGTTTAAGTGTAAGAAGATATTTGAAGCTGAATTGGGTTCTGTAACAATTAGTCCATAAATCCAATAGCCAAACAACTCAACACCCTATTTCACTAAACAATTAATGATAATAATACTCATTTTATTCATTTCATTCTTGACCTGAGAGAAGGAAAACATTGGTTGTCCTCCACTGTGACTCAATACGCTTGAGACAGAACCAATAAATTTCAGTTCAGACACTACACATTAGTCTCAACATGTAGTCTCAACTAAGTATTACGGTAATTTGGCTAAAACATTAAGATCTGATTTTCCATCTAACCAGACTGTAAAATGCGTGTGTGTGTGTGTGTGTGTGTGTGTGTGTGTGTGTGTGTGCTTAAACCCAGCAGAGCATCACAGCTTCCACCTTCAATTTCAATTCATGTCATTGAGTTTTATTGGCATTAAAGTTATGAGAACAGTGTTGCCAAAGCATTTAAATTAGGGCTGTCAAAGTTAATGTGTTAATAATGCGTTAATGCAAATTAATTTAACTGTGTTATTTTTTTTTTAATGCTTTGACCTGGCCGGTAGTTTGGAAATAAGGAAGCGATGCAGCAGTAATGTTTTTGGATAACAAGCAGAAATGGAGAAAGAAAAGAGTCTTATTAACGCCAGATGTTCTATCCACAAGACCAAAGTTATTTACATTACGGACTACGTTGAGTGTCTAGTGCCAGTGTGTGTGTGTGTGTGTGTGTGTGTGTGTGTGTGAGTGTAACTAGTTTCCTAACTGATATGATATCTGACAGCAGGTTTTTGGAGTGTGCACAATTTCATTGTTCTGGATTGTTCCAAAAATAGAATAAACATATATTTGCATAAAGCAAGCATATGTATCCTCGCCCATGTTAATAAGAGTATTAATCCTTCTGTTGTCCTCCAGCCAAGGAAGGAAGGAAGTGAGGAAAGAAGGAAGTAGGAAAGGAGGAAGGAAAGGAAAGGAAGGTAGGAAAGGAGGAAAGGAAAGAAGGGAGGATGGAAGGTAGGAAAGGAGGAAAGGAAAGAGGAAGGAGGGAGGGAGGGAAAAATGAAAAGAGGAAGGGAGGAAGGAAGGAAAAGAGGAAGGGAGGAAGGAAGGAAAGAAGGACAGAGGAAAGGAATGAAGGAAGGGCGGAGAAAAAAATGGAAGGAAGGAAGATAGGATGGAGGGAGGAAAGAAGGAAGGAGGGAGGAAGGAAAGAAGGAAGGGACAAAGGAAGTATGAAGGAATGAAGGAAGTTAGGAGGGAGGAAAGAAGGAAGGAGGGAGGAAGAAAGGAAAAGAGGAAGGGAGGAAAGAAGGAACAGTCAAAACAGACGGGGTCAATTTGACCCGGGAGGACGACACAAAGGTTAAAAACCTGAAAAATATAAGTACCTCTAGAAAAATTGATATTTGATATTTATTGGAGCGCCTTGGTAGCCTAATGGTTACCTCGCATGTCACATAATGACAACGTCCCTGGTTCGATTCCAGAAAGGAACCTTTGCCTCTCTCCTCTCTCTCTCTCTCTCTCTCTCTCTCTCTCTCTCTCTCTCTCTCTCCTCTCTCTCTCTCTCTCTCTCTCTCTCTCTCTCTCCTCTCTCTCTCTCTCTCTCTCTCTCTCTCTCTCTCTCTCTCTCTCTCTCTCTCTCTCCCTCCTCCTCCCCTCTCTCCCTCTCTCTCTCCTATTTTACCATATACAATTCATCTCTCTCTGGATTGATCCTCACCTTTCGAACCTCTGCATGGTGAGGGCCCAGGGTCTTGTTGAGCTCCTCTATGATCCGGCTGGGCGTGTGGAGAGGAACGGCCCCGTACTGCAGGGGGTGCCCGCCCATTGGAGCGTGGCCGGGAGGGGCGGGGGCACTTCTGGAAGGCGAGCGAGGAGGGCTCCATGCTCCCTGTGGGTATGGAGATCATGAGCTTCTTTGGAGGTAGAGGAGGAGACAACTTCATCGACATGCACGGCAACTTCACCGGGCCGCCGTCTGCGATGAGAGGGAGGGAGGGGGGGGATTAGACCATAGATTGTATAAAAGAAATGGACGTAACATCCATGACGTCACCCATTGGTTTGTGGACTGCTGCTCGGAAGCCAATAGTTTCGAATCTAGGCAGCGCCATCTTGAAAATTTAAGGTGCATGCTGGGAAAAATAAAAGCACTGATTCTACTTATATGGGCATGAGGCGGGGTCATGGGCGGAGCGGGGAGGTTGCTATGGTTGTGAGGGCTGGATCTCGAGGACATTGGGCAATCAACCTGTCAATCAGGACGTAGCCACGCCCTAATGCATACCCTGCTTTATCATCACATATAAAATCGGGGAGGCCAAAATGTCCCAAATGAACATCATACTGCATTGAAGAAGGCTTTAAACTAGCGATTGAGACCATAAACACATTTTGAAAACGTTTACTGAGGTTAGAAATCAAGTGAGAAGTTGGTGGATTCTCCATTGACTTGTATAGAGACGGAAGTCCTTTTGACACTAAAAACGGTCGCCCCCTGGTGGCCTTTTGATAGAATGCAGCTCAAAGTTACTTCCGCGTTGGCCTCATTTCAGAGGACTGGAACTCCCCGCCTGGTTTAGATGTGCTCATGCAGAGTCATGTCCAAAAATTAGCAAGACGCATGAAGTTGAGCTCACCTGTAATGTGGTTAGGTAGCCTGTTGAAGGGTTTGGGTGGTAGCGCAGGAGGTTGTTTGTGTAGCGTTGGAGGTCTGGAAAGCGTCGATTCAGCTCCGTCACCGGGATACACAGAGGGCTTCTTCGTGGGCGGAGCCAGGCTGGATTTATGGGCGAGGTCTTGCTGACACGACGCCTCGCCCGACATCTGAAACTCCAGCGAGCCTGAGGGAGGAGAACAAAGAAGCAGTCAGAGGCCACGACGTAACGAATGAGAGAGAGAGGATACCACAACCCTGCAGAGACTGTGCTGCCTACCTACAGCTGCAGCCGCTCCTTCCATCAGCTCAGTACCTTCAGACTCGGACATGCTGGAGCCGAGCATAGGAGAGCGCCCGTTCTCTAGCTGCACCTCCTCCCGAACAGCCGGGGACGAACCGTCTGCACAAAAAACAAGGAGGTGATGAAGAGGAGGTAAAGAAAACACATGTGAATGCAGAAGAGGTTATTTGTTATACTATAAAAATGTGACTTATTACATTGATTTAAGGCTGCAAGTAAAGATTAATTAGTAGTTTAATCAATTTGCTGACAGGAAATCAACCAAATATTTTGCTGACCAATTACTTTCAAATGATCAATCAAATATGTCAAACATTCACTGATTGAAGCTTCTTTAAACGTGCTGTTTTTCACTGTTTTCTATCATTGGAAACTGTATATTATTGAGTTTTGGAGACAATTTGGAAACATTTTATAGACTATATTTAAAATAAATAATCTTAATAATTTTTTTTTTTAAATTCTTAAGTAAGATTTCAATGTTTTTCAACGTACTTATGACTAATGTGTTAATAAAATGTTTTTAAAAAAAGTCAGAAATACAAATTTCAAGCAACCAGAGCTAGATTGACGTGTGAAGCTTATGAAGGTTAGTGTTGGAAAAGCAGAAATGATCAGAAATGATATTAATAAGAAAAATAAATTCCAGCATCATTATTTACCATGATGTGGCAAATATATATAAAAGCTGTTTAATAATCAGACTCATGTTCAAGTCTTCACATGTGGAAAACAAAAACATAAATGATTTGCTTTGGTATCATTCTTTTTTTTTTTAAACCACAGCATGTTTTTATCTTTTCGGTGACACACTTCTATTTTCTCATCTCTCACCTTTCTCATAAACTTCCTTCAGCACTCCTTTCTTGATGAGCTCTTCTCTGCTCTGGCGAGTGGACATTTTCCTCTCCAACACTGAGGAAGAGGAGACATGATGTCAACAACAACAACAACAGTAGTGAGAAGTAAAACTATGGGTCCAGTTTATCGTCACACTGTCATTAGTGTGGAGGAATGTGTCTGCAGCAGATGTTTGTTTGGACTTGCTGCCTCCATCATTGTTGCTGCACAGTAATAATCTTGTGACTGAAGCTCAGAACTATGCGCAGGCTTCGCTGGCAGCTCGCTGAGAAACAACGTGGCTTTACTTTAGACTAAACCCAAAAACATGTTTACAACATCCTGATATAAGATGATACGAGATGAATGACATTAGAATCTACATTTTTACACATTTGCCTGTTTTTTAATATTATCAGATGAACTCTTTTTCACTTCAGCTGGTGTTTTTGATGATGAAGTAGACGATGTTAGAGTCACAATGTGCAAATTGAATATTTTGAATATACAGTAAGTCATAGAGTAAAGTGAATCTATTGCTGATACTATAAAAAATAGGGATGCTCGATATTGGCTTTTCTGCCGATATTCCAATATTGTCCAACTCTTAATTTCCGACATCGATATCACCTGATTCCGATATATGCAGGCTTTTTACACCAAAACTGTTACAACATAACATATCTCCTATTGTGGAATTTACACATTATGCTTAATTGTATTGTGATGCTCCACTGGATGCATACATAAATGCAACATGGCTTTCCAAATGTAAACACTGTCTGTGCAAAATAAGAGAACGACTTCAACTTGAGTTATGGAAAAAAGTGCGAATATACACACTTGGAAATAGTTCCAAACCACAGACATAAGCCCCGTTTCTGGAGGCGGGGCCTTTACAGGAGCGTCCTCTCTCCTCTCAGCTGTTGTGTCTCCAGCAGAGTAGCACCCAGATAGGACCCACCGGACACAGAGACGACTCGCCGAAAACACAACAGAAGAAATAAAACGAGGAGGTAAACCTGGTTTCTAGTTTGTATGTTCGTGTACATGGCGGTGGACGCTATGAACTTGTTAGCCACGGTTAGCAACGGTTAGCGATCCGCGAGTCTAGCGTGTTGTTGTTGTTTACGTCATCAAGCGCGCGCCGTGCTGCGTTCAAGCAGGCTCGGAAATGCTGAAGCCTACAGAACAAACATCGGTTATAAAAACCCGATACCGATATTTCCCCGATATTACATTTTTAAGTAAATATATCGGATAATCAGAGGGTCGATATTATGGGACATCACTAGTAAAAAAAAATAAAAAAAATAATATATATTTATATTTATATTTATATACACATATAAAATGTATGTAATATAGTTTTACTATAATAAACCATCTATTTACAGTCGTATGTTATACCTCTGATTTAGCCAAAGTTTGAGCTGCATTTCTTGTATGAAAGGTGTTATACAAATAAAGTTATTGTTGTTATCGTCATTATTGTTATGTAAAGATAACAATAAACCCCACTATACTATACACTTTTATGTCTTACCACTGAAAAAATGGTGAGGACATCATTTAATGAACCCTGACTGAATGATGGCAGGACTTCAGCAGAAACACATGGTGCACACAACAGGAACATGCCTGTGTGTGTGTGTGTGTGTGTGTGTGTGTGTGTTTGCTGTAAAATGTATGTGGTGTGTATGTTTCAATGCACAGAAAAGAGGTGGATTATAGTTGAAGAAGAAGAAGAAAAAAAAAAGCCGCTGTGACAGCTGGGAGAACAGCTTGTCTGTAGGAAGCCTCTCTTCACCCCTCCGCTGCGTGTTTGTGTCTCTCGGTGAGAACAGGATGTTGAACGATCCGGCCAGCTGAGAAACAAAAACAGCTTCCATCTCTCTCCGTCCAAAAATCAAAAACGCTCGTCTGTATCTCGCAGCTTTTTCCTAATCGAGCGCGCGTCGAAGCTCTGAATCAAACATATGCAGTAACAGTCTCATTTCATCAGATACCGAGGCTGACGTCTCTCTGGAGGAAAAACGAAGAGTTCATTGAGAGGAACAGAAACAACAGACTGACTGTCACTATTTAAAGCTCGTTTGCTGCTGCACAGAACCTTAATTATCAGCTGTTGTGTTTGCAATTAGGACGAATACTGGAATTAAAACCTTTTAGCCAGATTGTTTTGTATAGAATAAAATAAATGTTTCAATTTTACACTATTCTGGATCCTATAAAGAGATTTTTTCTTTAGCTTTTTGAGATTCATCAGTTTCTGTTTTCACTTGAATCTGCTGAATGTGGAAAGTTTCTCTGTCCTCATTGAAATAGCCCTAGGAGCAGGATTTGTGACATCACAGCTAATTTGGAAACCATTCCTGGTTTTCCAATATCCAACACGAGTGCACACACACAGTAATGTATTTGTATAGAATCTGGGTTTCTAATGAGGGAGAAGGAATTTACATCATTTTAAAGTATTTTAACATGGTAATTACACATCAGCTGTTTTTCTATTTTCTATTTCTTCTCCTCATGTTAGGGGATGTGTACTGATCTTTTTCTCTACATTTCTTTTATTGATTATGTTTTCATTTATTCTGTATGGTTTTATTGTTTTTAATTGTCTGATTTTCATCGCTGCTTGTAGCTTTAATAATATTTCTTCTTCTTCTTCTTCTTCTTCTTCTTCTTCTTCTTCTTCTTCTTCTTCTTCTTCTTCTTCTTCTTCTTCTTCTTCTTCTTCTTCTTCTTAGCAGATTCTCACGTTGAAACCCAGACCGTCCAGTAAGAAGCGAGCTCACAGCAGGGTTGATGGACGGGTTAAAGCAGTAGCAGCTGACCTGCAGCCTCTCACTGCTTTATTTCCCTCTTTCATAACCATAAAAACACATATATAGTAGATATTTGCTGCAGCCCCTATTTCACCTCCCGCTCTGCAGCACAGCACCTCTGAGCGCACATTCATCAATGTGAGCGTTGCTAGGTGCAACAGGGAGACATTTATCTGCCGCTGGAGACGTGAGCAGAGCTGATTACAACGAGAGGAGGAGGAGGAGGAGGAGGAGGGAAAGAGATGGAGGAGGAAGAGGAGGAGAGGGAGGAGGAGGGGGAGGAGGAGAGATGGAGAGAAGGAGGAGGAGGGGGAGAGATGGAGAGAAGGAGGAGGAGAGATGGAGAGAAGGAGAAGGAGGAGGAAAGATGGAGAGATGGAGAGATGGAGGAGGAGAGATGGAGAGAAGGAGGAGGAGGAGGAGGAAGAGGAGGACGAGGAGAGATGGAGAGAAGGAGGAGGAGAGATGGAGAGAAGGAGGAGGACAGATGGAGAGAAGGAGGAGGAGGAGGAGGAGGAGGAAGAGGAGGAGGACGAGGACGAGGAGGAGGAGGAGGACGAGGACGAGGACGAGGACGAGGACGAGGACGAGGAGGAGAGATGGAGAGAAGGAGAAGGAGAGAAGGAGGAGGAGAGGTGAGACTGGGTGCTAATAGAAATGTTGTGTTTACAGTGCTTTGGCTCTCACCCGCAGAGGTCTGCTTGAACTTTTCACTCTTCTTCTTCCTCCACTTCCAGGGTTTAAAGAGACGTCCCAAGGTGGCGAATTTGCTCCGCCGTCGAATGGGAGGTGTGTGCGTGCCCGGTACCAGCGAATCAGAGCGCATGGCCGCGAGCCTCTCCACTTCCTCAGCTGGAAATAAAACAAAAACCACAAAATGAAACAAACAAGTTCATTAACAGAGCAGATAAACAAGACTGAAGAAAATATGTTTTTGACTCCGCTGACGGTTGTTTTTCTGAGCAGGATTTAAAAATAGTTGATCATTAGAGTCGGTGAAGACGTCCGACCCCTACATGACTCCTCATCTGTCGCGTGAAATCAGTCTGGTGGATCGATACGTTTCACCCGTCACATCCTTTAACGAGGGAGGTGCTCAGAAAAATCAATTCTGGCTTAAATTGATTTCATTTCTCTACATGTGAAGTCTAAATATATATATGTAAGGGTCAATGATGTTTCTTTAGTGTCCATGTGGTTTAGTTTAAATTTAAAGGGTTAAAATGTGAAAATAAACGTATGAATAACTTGCACACATTCTTTTTTTGTGGACCCAGCATCAAATTTCTGCTTTTAATCCATTCAGAGAGAATATATTAGAGGATTATGGTAAAAATGTCTAAGTGGTGTAACCATAAAAACTTTGTACCAAATAATTGAACGTTGCTTAAAAACAGTAAATAGTCAATAAAACACCATATCAACTAGTTTGGCATGATCTTACATTATAACTTTTATATTAAATAAAGCTAATGTAAGTCATTATTAGTATAAGTCCACTTAAATACACTGTAGGTGGATGAAATATTTAATATGTATCATTCTTTTGTGGTTACACCATTTGACATTTTCAGGAGCATTCAGTCTTACTTTTGGTTAAGAATGGTGCAGATGTAATTTCAACTGATATAAAACCAACAAAAATACTAAATGTACATTTTAACAAACCTGATGCTGCTTTTAAAACTGTTTAAGATATTTTTTAATGTCTCATCTTGCCGACCCTTATTAGTCACTGACCCAGAGGTTATTAGAGTAAAATAATCCCCATGTTGGTGTAAAACAAGACGAGCTCCAGATTTATAGGGTTGAATAATGTGTCAATATGTGTTGCTCTTAGGGTTGCAAAATTTCGGGAATTTTAAAACTTGGAAACTGTCCATGGGAATTAACGGGAATAAACTGGAAATTTACTAAACTGAAGGTATGTTCTTATTAGGGAACTTAAATATAGTTGTGTAAAATAATATTTTAGCCTAATCCTAGCAAAGTTTTAATTGTATCGGTTTTAATTGTATTATTTTGCTTATAACTAAACAATTATTTTTGCTTAGATATGATACCTTTCCACTAAATTACCCTCAATTGCCATAAATTCCCATAATTCCCATGAAAAGTTTCCAATTTGGAATATTTCCAAAATTCCCCAGCTTAACTTCCCATGGACATTTACTGGAAATTTTCCACCCCTTTACAACCCTAGTTGCTTTGTGTGGTAATGTCTTTATATTATCATGATGATGCATATTTATAGTAATAATGGGCAATATTCAATATGTGTTGCTAGGGTTGCAAAAATTCCGGGAATTTTCAAACTTGGAAACTTTCCATGGGAATTAACGGGAATAAAATACATTTTGCTTGTAACTAAGCAATTATTTTTGCTTAGATATGATACCTTTCCACTAAATTACCCTCAATTGCCATACATTCCCATTTAATTCCCATAATTCCCATGAAAAGTTTCCAATTTGGAATATTTCCAAAATTCCCCAGCTTAATTTAAATTTTCCACCCCTTTGCAACCCTAGTTGCTTTGTGTGGTAATGTCTTTATATTATCATGATGCATATTTATAGTAATAATGGGCTTCTTAAATAAACACTTAGAGAAGTAGACGATCACTTATCTCTTGATTCAAATGTCAGAGGAACAAGCTCTCTCAGTCTCAGGAGGGGGTTAGTGTGCATAATCAAGTTGAGTAAAAGTGTATTTGGATCGTTCACAATCGCACTTAAAGAGAGTAAAGAGAAAAAGAAACAACAGGGGGGCTGAAAGAAGAAGAAGAGTAATGAATATGAATAAATATGTGCTGTTTCTTCTGCTTAACACCAGCACCTTGTCTAAAGCAGCAGCAGTCTCCTCCAGCTCTTCTTTATTCACTGTCTCGACTCTGAACTGTGATTTTTCTCTCTCTCTCTGTCTCGGCCCTACGGGGAAGTTGTTTGAAAGTAATCATGCTGGAGGACTCGTTTCTATACGAGCATGCTCCACTTTTTCCATTCCTAAACCACACAGTTCCCATTACTGACTAGTCTGTGGAACGAGGGCACGGAGCCGGAGCCGGCAGCAACGGATTTTTAAAAAAAGAGGAAAAAAAAAAAAAAAAAGACATTTCAGTTTGCAATAGATGTAAACACACACACACACACACACACACACACACACACACACACACACACACACACACACACACACACACACACACACACACACACGCATACACACATACACACACATGAATATGTTGTGAAGACTCAGCTTTCTGCTCTTTTTAACTGCCGGCTCTCAGATTAATGAATGGAAATGTTAAAAAGATGAAATACTAGTACGAGCGCAGCAGATCTGAGCTGCCTGGAAGTTAAAGGGTGATCATGTGGTGAAAGAAACGTCACTGCTTCACTCACCTAATACTGACTTTATACTGATTCACATGTACAGTAAAATAGATCCTGCAGTATTTACCAAGCACAGTGTAAAGCAGGGGTGTCAAACTCATTTTCATTCAAGGGCCACATACAGACCAATTTGATCTCATGTGGGCCGGATCATTAAAAAGATGGAAGGAAAGAAGGAAGAAAGGAAGGAAATAAGAAGGGAAGGAAGGAAAGAGAGGCAAAAGGAAGGAGGGAAGAAAGGTAGGAAGGACAGATGGAAGGAAGAAAGCAAGGAAGGAACAAAGAAAGGATAAAAGGAAGTAGGAAGGACAGATGGAAGGAAGAAAGGGAAGAAGGACAGATGGAAGGAAGGAAGGAAGGACAGACGGGAGGAAGGACAGAAGGAAGAAAGGAAGGAAGGACAGATGGGAGGAAGGACAGATGGAAGGAAGAAAGGAAAGAAGGAACAAAGAAAGGATAAAAGGAAGTAGGAAGGACAGATGGAAGGAAGGACAGAAGGAAGAAAGGGAAGAAGGACAGATGGAAGGAAGGACAGAAGGAAGAAAGGGAGGAAGGACAGACGGGAGGAAGGACAGAAGGAAGAAAGGAAGGAAGGACAGATGGGAGGAAGGACAGATGGAAGGAAGAAAGGAAGGAAGGAACAAAGAAAGGATAAAAGGAAGTAGGAAGGACAGATGGAAGGAAGGAAAAGAACACAGGAAGGAAAGTGAGCCGGATTGCACCCCTTGGCGGGCCGGTTCTGGCCCACGGGCCGCATGTTTGACACCCCTGGTGTAAAGTGTGCAGATGAATGACACAGATAATAACTACTCGCTATCATTCACCATCATTTCTATTCACACTCAATACTCTGCCCTTTCTACAGTGTACTTGAACATATCTATTATATTCTATTAGACCATTTTACTACATTCATTATGTTATTTACTATTATTCAAACTGTCACTTTTAATACACTCAAACCATGAACTGAACCTCTACTGTGCACCTTGTGTTTTGTTACTTTTATACTTTATACTACACCTGGATGCTGTATATATCTGTTCTTTCAATGAGGAAAGCATATAACATGTAAAGTCAGCATTTATATGTGTATTTGCTGCTTCTCATAAACATTAACAGAGGACGACAAACAGCAGATCT
Source organism: Scomber japonicus (assembly GCF_027409825.1). Lineage (NCBI taxonomy): Eukaryota > Metazoa > Chordata > Actinopteri > Scombriformes > Scombridae > Scomber > Scomber japonicus. The sequence continues at coordinate 30,449,784 of NC_070584.1, read as the reverse complement.
CCAGCCGACATCTTGGTACGTTAACCTTTTTTTTTGCTTCCCGTTTTTCACTATCAAAATAAAAGCATTTTAAGTTGTTCAACCCAAAGCTTTCTGCTCTCCTCATTTCTTATTTGGCTCATGACTTAAAGGTGATTCCACCAAATTTTACAGACAAACCGGACTAAAAGCACGACTTCCTTAGAAGAGGTCAGAGGACTAATCAACCAGCACATGCCAAAAAACATAAATTGGGGGGGGTGGGGCGCTAAAATCTGAAGGGGTCTTTGGTGGTAAGAGGTGAAAAAAACAGATCAGTCTGAAGCAGAAAGCAGCTGCAGACAGGAGGAGACGTCGGCCTTGAGGTGGCCTTGTGACACGAGGGATGTCAGTTCAGATCTGTAGCGGCTCAGCAGCTTCAACCACAACAACAACAACATCAACAACATCAACATCTAACTCCCCGAGACCCCCCCCCCACCTCCCACCTCCTCCCACCTCCCCAGCTGCTCCAGTGTCACATCAGCTAGTGCTTGTTCTTCTGTAGCACCTTGGTGTGAATGTCAGAGAGCTCACGGAAACCTTCCCTAGACAAATAAAAAGGAGTAGTTTCTCTTAAAATGGAAAAGTCTACCGTATCCAAGGCAACAAAAAAACAACTCCTTTCATGATGGATGAATCGTTTTGTCTGTAAAATATCAGAAAATAGTGAAAATATGCTTCTGGTGATCGCTTATTTTGTCTGATCAACAGTTCAAAAATCAATAAAAATTCACTTTACGATCATGTTTGACACAGAAAAGCTTTAAATCTTCACATTTGAGAAGCTGCAACCAGAAGTTATTTTGATCATTTATTAATCATCAAAGTCCTTTTAACCCTTACATTACTGCCCAGGATCAAATTTGACCTATTTTTTGACATGTGAGAGCTGTAAAAACAAACTATACACATTACTTTCAGCCAGACTTTTCCTCATGTGACCCACAGTTTACAAAATTGGGAATAAAATGCATCATAATAAATAAATAATGCTGCAAAGTGTGATTTCCAGCTGACTTAGGAGCTGCAGAGAAACTGTATTTTTTTTTCCTTTTTTGGTGAAATACGCTTTTAACACGTTCCACATTCTGGAGGTTTGTGGGTCAGTAAACAGAAGATAGTGTAGCAGGAGTCCCGTCCCCTCGCTCGCTGTGAGTCAGAGAGCTCAGACTCACACTGCGGGGCGACATTCCTTCAGTCAGACTCTGGGGGCCTGTTATCTTACTGCTGCCTCAAAACAACATACTGACACACACACACACACACACACACACACACACACACACACACACACACACACACACACACACACACACACACACACACACACACACACACACACACACACACACACACACACACACACACACACACACACACACACACACACACACACACCGAGCCTGAAACCGCGACCTCTGTTAGATGACTAAACCTACATTCTTGGATGATTTGAATGATTTTTTTTTAAAGGCCCTTTTTTTTGTAATGAATCAATACAGGAAATGAGAAATATGTTTTGTGTTGCCACGGCGACAGTAAATCAAAACTTGTCAATTAAGCAAATAAGTTCAATTACTTTAATTTATTAGACGAGGCGAAGACATGTGACAAAGTTATAAGCATATTGCTAAAAGGATGGATGGATCAATAATTGATTATTTTAAGAGTAGTTTTTCATTACTGAAGTCATTTATCAAGTAAATAAAATACCAAAAAAACAAAAAAGGGGGGGAAAGATTTGCTCATTTTTGTTGTTTTAGGTCAGAGGTGTCAAACTCATTTTCATTCAAGGGCCACAAACAGCCCAATTTGATCTCATGTGGGCCGGACCATTAAAAAGAAGGAAGGAAGGAAGGAAGGAAGGAAGGAAGGAAGGAAGGAAGGAAGGAAGGACAAATGGAAGGAAGGTGGGGAGGAAAGAGAAGGAGAAGAAAGGAAAGACAGGTGGAAGGAAGGAAAGAATAAAAGTGAGGAGGGAAGAAAGAAAAGAATGGAAAGGTTGGAAAAAAGGACAGGAAGGAAAGATGAAAGGGAGGAAGGAATGAAGAAAGGAAAGGTGGAAGGAAGGAAAAGAATACAGGAAGGAAAGATGGAAGGAAGGGAGGAAGGAAAGATGGAAGAAAAGATGGAAGGAAGGGAGGAAGGACAAATGGAAGAAAGGAAGGAAGGAAGGAAGGACGGACAAAAAGACAGGAAGGAAAGTGGGCCGAATTGGACCCCTCGGCAGGCTGGTTCTGGCCCATGGGCCGCATGTTTGACAACCCTGTTTTATGCTGTAAACTGAATCTCTGCATTTTGGACTCTTGGTTGAACATATATTTTAAAAACTACTTGTAGACGTCACTTTGGACTCTAGTTAACTCATTTTTTAGAGTATTAAAGAGACTCACTGATGGAGATGATGTATATATTTAAAGCTGCAGTGATAAAAGTAGAACATGCTAAATACTTCCTGGTTCCAGCTGTGACGATTTCCTGCTATTCTTGGTTTTTTGTGATAATAAATTCAATAAGTTTGGATTTTGGACAGCTGATTGAACAAAGCAAGCAATCTGATTACTTCATCTCGGGTTTTTAAAAAGCTATAAGCGGACATTTATCAAACAACTAATCAAATAAAAGATAAATGAAATAGCTGCAGCAGGTTCTCGGTCAATTAAGAAATGTCTTCGATTTGCTGGTTGGATGAAATAAAAGGAGTTTGATCATCTTGACGTAGCGATTAATTAGAAAATTAATGGAGATTAATCACATAAGAAAATAATCTCCTTAACAGTCACATATCTGGCTCAGAAATATAACTCAGCCTTAAAGCTTTAATGATTTTCCTCTTACATGAGCGGATCCATCTTTAGTCAGATACTCATACTGGAAACCCACTTTTCACTTCCACGGCTAAATTCCTTGGTGGATTAATCAAAAGAACATTCAGTTATCTGCCTATAAATTATATAAATAAAACTTATTTCATCAAGGGCAGGATGATGATATACTGCTGCAAAAAAAAAAAAAGAAAAAGAAAAGTCTAACATATATTTATCAGAAGAGGATCAAAGGGCCAAAAATGCAGGCAGGGAACTAACCCACAAAATGATTTAGGATGTATAATATATTATCTTAAATCATATTCCTAAATAAATCCAACACATCTCGGCTGAATGAAGGAGATAGCAGCGAGTCTGACAGTGAGCGAACGCTGCAGTGATGCTACAAGCTTTATATAATACCACAAAGTTACTAAATAGTCACTTTAAAGTAAATATTATAATAAAAAGCAACATAAAGAGAGATTTCTGACTGATCTGAGTGCTGCAGCCGGTGTTACACTTTATCTGGTAACCCGTCAGATTCTGTGACCTTTAAGTCATTTTAGCTGCTAATGCTAATGCTAATGCTAATTCTGTACTATTACTTAACCTTCGTGTCGTCCTCCCGGGTCAAATTGACCCCGTCTGTTTTGACTTCCTCCCTCCCTCCTTCCTTCCTCCTTTCCTTCCTTCTGTCCCTTTTTCCTTCCCTCCCTTCCTTCTGTCCTTCTTTCCTTCCTTCCCTCCTTCCTTCCTTCCTCCCTCCTTCCATCTGCCCCCCCCCTTCTTTATCCCTTCCTTCTTCCTCCCTTCCTAACTTCCTTCCTTGACTCGAGGACAACAGGAGGGTTAAGTAGGATTTTAAATGCTAGTTTAGTATTAGTTTAGAATCTGTGACATACTCAGAAGTAAAAAGGTGTAAAACTACCACTATCACAATGTAAAAATACTTAATTATTAGTAAAAATCCTGCAAAATCCTACTTAAAGTACTAAAGAAAAAAGTATGCATTTAGCAGAAACTGGGCTAGTATCTTAAGTACATTTAGCTGGTAAAACATTGACTTAAGTAGGATTTCAAATGCAGGATTTTTACTTATAATTAAGATATTTTACATTGTGGTATTGACACTTTTACTTAAGTAGCTAAATGATCTGAGTACTTGCTCCAACACTGCAGATCAAAGCATTTAAATGGATACTTTTACTTTCATGCTTTAAGTAAATCATGTGACCTGCAGAAACTTTCAGTATCTTAATTATGTGGTCAGCAATGTTGGAAGAAGTACTCAGATCCTAAAGCAAAAGTATCAATACCTCAATGTAAAAATACTTCTACTACTTTTTACTACGGAAAAAATATCAACACTGCAGAAAGTCAGGCTAGTACTTTGAGTAAAATTAGCATAAGCAGGATTTTAAATGCAGGATTTTTACTTGTAATTAAGTATTTTTACATTGTGGTATTGATACTTTTACATAAGTAAATGGCCAGAGTACTTCTTCTAATACTTAAGTAAATTCAGCAGTTAATACTTGGATACTTCTACTTATAGCATGATTTTAAATGCAGTATTTTACTTGTAATGCAGTGTTTTTACATAGGGGTAGTGATACCTTTACAAATGATCTGAGTAGTTTTTCCCACAAGCAGGTCACATAATCTAAATGGAGTACTTTTACTTTTTTAGTAAGTATTACTACTAGTATTTTAAGTACATTTTGCTGTTAATACTTGGATATTTCTACTTAAACAGGATTTTAAATGCAGTATTCTTACATTGGGGTAGTGATACCTTTACAAATGATCGGAGTAGTTTTTCCAACAATGCAGGACACAGAAACTAAGTAGAGTATTTTTACTTTTTACTGTTAATACTTGGATATTTCTACTTAAACAGGATTTTAAATGCAGTATTCTTACATTGTGGTATTAATACTTTTACATAAGAAAATTATCTGAGTATTTCTTCCAACACTGCTTTTTACAGAATCTAAATCAGTATTTTTACTTTAGTACATTTAGCTGGTAATACTTGGATATTTCTACTTAAAACATGATTTTAAATGCAGTATTTTTAAATTGTGGTATTAATACTTAAGTCATCTTTCCATCTCTGCAGGTCACAGATTGTTTTGGGTCACCAGATCAGATGTAACACCGGTGCTGCAGCTCAGACTGCCCCAGTAAGAAGGCGTGCAGGGAGCGGTCACTGAAGAGTAAAAACCCCTCCTCCTCCTCTTCCTCTTCCTCACTCCCTGCTCCAGGAGATAACACAGTGAACCGTTAATGGATCCTCTCACCATCCAGCAGCTCTGCTCCTGCTCCTCGACAGTTACTGCAGATGTGTTTGATCTCCTTCATCATGAACGCAGTGTTGTTGTTGTTCACGGCGGGTTGATGCTGGAGAGGTTTGGCGGAGCTCTTCATCCTGGCCAGGCAGAAAGCTCTCCTCCTCTTCCTCGGCTTCTGCTCCTCGGACGCGGCTGCAGGAGAGGAAGAGGAGCAGGAGGAGGAGGAAGAGGAGTTGGCATTTCTGCAGCCGGACCTTAAACTCATCACGTTGCCTTCACGACCCGCCATGTTTGAGCTGGACTGCAGGGCTGGACCCTCTCTCGCCCTCTGCTCCGTGGAGGAGGATTTTAAATGGGTTGCAGCCTCTGTGTGTTCATCCAATGAGACTCCACCAAAATAAGAACCAGAACTTCCGGCCACAACTTTCAAAATAAAAGCACTCACAACGAGCTGTGGCCAGTCAGAATCACAAATTATTAAAACTAAAATGACTCTAAATTAACTATTTTTCAGTTTGAGTTTTATAACTGGTGTATTTTTGGAATATCTATCTCATTTTCCTTTCGTTTGAGACAGAAATTAGTGTAAAATACGATATATATGTTGTTAAAAATGTGTATATGTAAAAAACAAAAAACAAAACTTTGATCTAAATCTAAAGTAACATTTAGATTTGACATTTAACATTTAGCTCCATTTCGGATTAGCTATTTGATTTACAGCCAAGAAAAATCCTGTATTTAAGAGTTATAATCTTTACTTTAAAAAAACAAGAGCTATATTTGACAAAAATTGTGCCATGAAATGAAAAACTATAATTCAGATTTGCAAAATGTATATGCATGAAAACATATATGATGGTTTAGGTTAAAATAGCCTACATAATTATTAGACTGCACTAACTAGATATAGAAATAGACACTTCATTATGTGTTGCTTCTAGATATATTTTTTTAGATGCTGCAGTGCACTTTTACACAAAGTATTTTATTATATATATTTCTTTTTGTTAGTACAACTTTTGGGTTTTTTTTATAATAAGTTTTTGTGTGGTTGTAGCTGCTGTAATGCAATTTCCTGTGAAGGATCATTAAAGCAGCGGTCTATCGATATTATTTTGAAGGAAACATCTTGTCATTTCCGGTCACAGTTCATCTATTCACCAGCACCTTGACACACCTGCGCGCCCACAGAGATTCAACCAATAACAGGTCGGCATTGCGTGCCGGCAGCCAATCAGGGGACGCGCCGGGAGATTTGGAAATTTTAATGACTGACGTTACAGATGATTCACAACCTGAAGACCACGTGACTCACTGCAGGCAACATGGAGCTTTTCTCTCTTTTTACATCCACACACTTAGGATTTGTAGGATATTTGGTGTTTATATTTAAATGACTACATGATTGATTTGTTTATTACTCATTGTGAATAAAACCAGGATGAAAATAAGAGATTTAAGACTATTTTACCATCTTCATACCTGATCCAAAATCAACCAATAATAAAATAATAAAGCAGTGGTACAAATAAGACAGATATTGAGAGAAGATTATTGAGAGACAAGTAGAGTACAGTGATTAAAAATTAAATCCTGGTAATTGACTTTACTCTTTATCTGTTGTTGCACTCATGTGGGGTTAAAAGCTCAGTTACAGGTACAGGGAGCCTATAAAATAACTATTTTTGTTCTGTAGGAAGAGTTTGCAGATTGTGCAGTGAGTGGCAAGAAAAGACTTGTACGTATAGCAGCTTCAAGATGATAAAAGATCAAATAAAATACTCTGTGTCCAATCAGGTTTTTCCACAAAAAGTTAACCCTCCTGTCGTCCTCCTGGGTCAAATTGACCCCATCTGTTTTGACTGTTCCTTCCTTCCTCCCTTCCTTCCTTTTCCTCCCTTCTCTCCTTCCTTCTTTTCCCCCTCCCTCCTTCCTTCCTTCCTTCCTTCCTTCCCTCCCTCCTACCTTCCTCCCTCCCTCCTTTCCTTCCTTCCTCCCTTCCCCCCTCCCTCCTACCTTCCTTCCTTCCTTCTTTCCTCTCTCCCTCCTACCTTCCTTCCTTCATTTCCTCCCTCCCTCCCTCCCTCCTCCCTCCCTTCCTTCCTCCTTTCCTTCCTTCTTCTTTCCTCCCTTCCTAACTTCCTTCCTTGACTCGAGGACAACAGGAGGGTTAAATCACCTTATAAAAAGCAATTAAAAAAAAAACAGAATCTATGATACAGATTGATTTGATGTTTATTTAGCAAGATGCGGATGCTACATTACTGAAAAGTTTCTCAGTACTGCATCTAGTTGTGAATCTGAGATTGCATGTACTCAGATTCATGTGGGGTTAAAAGCTCAGTAACATCACCAGGTGTTGTAGGAAGAGTTTGCAAGACTGTGCAAGAAAAAGACAGCACATCTAACAGCTTCAAGATGATAAAAGATCCTCTGCCAACATATAAAATAAGTTAAAAAATACTCTGCTTTGGCTCATAATTTGTGTCTAATGTGATTTTTGCACAAAGAACAGATCAATTATCCTCATAAAAGATTCTTAAAATGACATTTAGTCTTTCTCCCTCACTGAAATATCCACAATCTATTAATAGATATTTTAATTTCAAAAGGTTTATCTGCTTTATGCAAGAAGACTCCAAATTACATGCAAGTTTTTCAGTGTATGCGTACGAGAGGCTTAGAGTTTCCACATCACATGCATATAAGTTGCATACTGGACAATGACTAAGGCTCTAAACTAGCTGTGATGTTACAAATGATTCTTGCAGCGACCTTAACCCTCCTGTTGTCCTCGAGTCAAGGAAGGAAGGGAGGAAGAAAGAAGGAAGAGAGGAAGAAAGAAGGAAAGGAGGAATGAAGGAAGGGAGGGAGGAAGAAGGAAGGAAAGGAGGGCGGAAGGAAGGTAGGAGGGAGAAAGGAAAAGAGGAAGGTAGGAAGGAAGGAAAGAAGGACAGATAAAAGAAGGAAGGGAGGAAGATAGGGGGGAGGAAAGAAAGAAGGCGGAAGGGAGGAAGGAAGGAAGGAAAGAAGGAAGGAAGGAAAGAAGGAAGCGAGGAAAGAAGGAACAGTCAAAACAGACGGGGTCAATTTGACCCGGGAGGACGACAGGAAGGTTAAACTTAGATTTAAGGTGAGAAAGGAGAAATTTTGCCCCCTCAGCAGATGAATGTGAAACCAAACTCTGCACAGTGAAGCTCAAACATCCAACTGAAGAAAGAAGAAAACATATTTTTGAGCAGCGGAGGACTTCAAAACATTATTTTGGTAAGTTTGTTAAGATGGAAAAAGCATGACTGAACAACTGACTTCTGAAATAAAGACGCATTATGTTCTATGGAGGCTCAATAAAAAGGTCACAGCCTGTAGTTACAGCCCTCTACCAGCAGGTGGAGCTCACTTACAAGCAATGTGGATGGAAATTAATTCATCCCCTGCTCTAAAAACAGTGACAGACTCTGAGCTGCAGGGTGCAGACTGGTTAGGAGGCGTCTCAGTCTAATCAGAGCCAACTCTCTGTTATCTCCCTCATGTTATAACACTGAGCCATGGAGCCTCGGATGAGTGTGTGTGTGTGTGTGTGTGTGTGTATGAGTGTGTGTGAGTGTGTGTGTTTGAGATTGTGTGATTGCTTGAGGATGATTGTGGCTACACTTTCATTTATACAAGGCTATATTTTGTCATTCCCCTCATGTACATTGTGTGTGTGTGTGTGTGTGTGTGTGTGTGTGTGTGTGTGTGTGTGTGTGTGTGTGTGTGTGTGTGAGTGTTGATGATGGTGTATTTTACGTAACACACCGATCAAAAGCATTAGCTGCGTGCGTCTTTCTGTCTTTGCTGATTGAAGCAGATGATGATGATGAGGCTTTTCAAATTCAAAGTACAAGGTTGCTTATCACAAGATAAAAGGAGAGCAGTTTAGTGAATAACGCCTCGTCTCGAACGAGATCTCCTCCAATAAATATCAGGCCTCTAGTTATCCTCTCAGTGAAGACGTCGACTAATGACGGGGAAACCAAGTCCAACAGAAATCACTTTAAATCATCCCTCTTGGCTGTCAAAAATAATGTCAGTGTGTTTATTTAAATGTACTGTTACTAGTTTCGTATTATTAGATTAAAGATAAAAGGTTTTGAGCGTGTCGGAGGCTTGGTGGATTGACATTAGCTGGCAGGTTAATGATGTTACACTGTACAAAGGCAAAGTAAACTAACTGGGCAGACTAATGTGTTGCTAACAGGAATTTTAAAGCGTCTAAAAACCATCAAGTCCAAAGTGACATGTGCAGGTCCATGTACATTAGGGCTGAGTATCAGTACTCAATACCTTTAAATTAACCCTCATGTTGTCCTCGAGTCAAGGAAGGAAGTTAGGAAGGGAGGAAGAAGGAAGGAAGGGAGAAAGAAGGAAGGTAGGAGGGGGGGGAGGAAGGAGGAAGTACAGATGGAAGGAAGGAAAGAGGGAAGGAGGGAGGAAGGAAGGAGGGAAGGAAGGAAGGAGGGAGGGAAGGAAGGAAAAGAAAGAAGGAAAGAAGGACAGAAGGAAGGAGGGAAGGAAAAAGGGACAGGAGGAAGGGAAGAAGGAAAGAAGGAAGGAAGGAAGGAAGGAAGGAAGGAAGGAGGGAGGAAGGGAGGGAGGAAGGAAGGAACAGTCAAAACAGACGGGGTCAATTTGACCCGGGAGGACGACACAAAGGTTTATCGATATCAAGTTGAATGGAAACATCTCCCGTCAAACAATACCTGCAGTCAATCCTTTTTGCACCCAGAGCTATAAAATGTGACAATTTATATTGACTTGCTCACATCCAATCAAGGCAGACCATTATGTGGCATGTGCAGTAACCACCTGACTAACCAAGACGCTCCAAAATTGCGTTCTTTGATTTAATGTGACATGTGATTGGCCCACTGCCACAGCAGCTACGACCCATCTGTGGTGGTGAAGTCGCGGTGAGTAATGGTGACATTTTATGCAATTTAAGGGCGTACTCTGCCTTGTACCATGCCTGAGCACGATTGTTCCCATCTGCATATAACGATCCAGGCCTGAACACACCTATGTCATCACAGTGCGATTTTTTTATGTTGAAGAAAGCGCTCTCGTACGGCATAGCAGAGTTCATAATTTTACGTACTTTATGGTTCATTTGTAATCATTTTTGGGCGCATTGGCACACAGACCTCACACATTCCTTATAGAGCCGTATTCCAATCCAGTGATTTAATGGGACAGTCTCATCATTGACGTCATTTTTAGTGATCACACACCACTGCCTGAGTCCAACTGAACCATGCCCGAGCCGACCTCTTCAAGCGGGGATGGGTACGGTGGAAATTGGGCTTTACCATCGCCTAATGCCTAAAGCCTAATGCTTCTATTCACATGATGGGTATCGAATGAAGTACACAGTTGGCATTAGTCTCCCTTTAAGGGTTCTTGGATTGGTACTGGTATTGTAATTTTCAAATGATACCAAGCTGCAGTTTGCATGCTGTTAACCTGCTAAGTGACGTTAGCGGTGCACTTTTCCCCAATGAATGATTGATTGGTGGCTCGTTCAACAAGCTAAAGTGTGTGATCATGTCTGTAAGTTAGATAATAAGTAGACTTTAGCAGGAAAGCTGATGTGGGTTGTTGTGTAGCAGGATGCAATCAGGCTCAGTGTGACCGTCTGCCTATGATCGAACTCCACATTATCGCACACTATGCAAGATTTTATATACTGTATTGGAATAGAAGTAGGAGATGGAACTATATTAAATCAATATAATGCACAACTAAAAATATACATTTCTCCCTTTTTTCAACATTTTAGGGTTAATATCTGCACTGTTACCCTGATGCTTTTTATGCTTTATGTGACGCACTTCGAATTGCCTTGATGTTGAAACGTGCTTTACAAATAAATTTGCTGTGTTTTTTTCTTTCAGAATTTTCTCAAGGGAGAACACAGGACAAGTGATTAACTAGACATGTATTGACCAAAAAAAAAAAGACAGCTGGACTTCATCCCATATACTTAAATCTCTAGCGTTTATCTGACGAGTAGCCTGATTAACAACCACTCTTTGACTGCTGTTGGTCTCTTTGATGAGAAAGAGAAGTGAGATTAGAGCAGTGGTGGTGTGAGTCTAATCAATAAATCCATGGTCTCACTCACTTATATACAGAGGCTTAGAAGACCTTCGGTGTGTGCCGCGTGATTGAAGCCAAGGTGGTGGCATCTGCATAGATAGAGTGACGCATGCAAAAAAAAAAAGTATGATTCATATTACATGGACAGAGGAGAGCTTTGATTGGTCTACGCTTAGAGCAAGGACGCAGAAGTAGAAACACAGAGATGATATCAGCAAAAGTATTAAGTGTAAAAGTTGACATGTGAGCAGCATTGTAAAGGATGAAAAAATGAGATAAAAGTAAAATAAAATGAAAGACAAAAGACGAACAATAAACAAACAACATCACGTAAAAGCTAGTCTGTAGAAATTAGCTTTGAGAAGTGACTTAAAAGTTACTGATTCTGCAAGCCTTATTATACTGTATAATATACTTTTAATACAATACTAATGTGCTAAAATGTTGAAATAGGTATTGGTAGCCAGTGTGCTAAGGTGCCCTCTTGGGAGCCAGAACGCGTGCTAAGATGCCCTCCTGGTTGGCAAAACACACTAAACTGCCCTCTTGGGAGCCAAAACATGTGCTAAGGTGCCCTCTTCGGAGCCAGAATGCGTGCTAAACTGCCCTCTTGGGAGCCAAAACATGTGCTAAGGTGCCCTCTTCAGAGTCAGAACGCGTGCTAAGGTGCCCTCTTCGGAGCCACAACGCGTGCTAAGGTGCCCTCTTGGGAGCCAAAATGCGTGCTAAGGTGCCCTCTTCAGAGCCAAAACACACTAAACTGCCCTCTTGGGAGCCAAAACGTGTGCTAAGCTGCCCTCCTGGTTGTCAAAACACACTAAACTGCCCTCTCGGTGGCAAAAATACGCCCTCTTCAGTGGCGAGAACGTGTTGTATGTGCCCTTTTTTCTCTTTTCGCCCCTGCCCTTCAAGAAGTCTGTGCACACCACTGTTGGTAGCTGTTGTTGGTTTCAGTGGAACAAATTTCTCTTTTTAACTCTACATTATTATTATTATTCATTCCATAATCTGCCTTTTGTATCTAAATTTTGATTCCCCATAACCGCATTGCAAAGAATCAGAAGAAACAGAGCTGAGACAAAGCTTTGGCAGCGAGGTGGGTGAATGTAATGCAGCTCCAGTCCTGCCTGCACCCGACACAGATGAGGGCCTCAGTGCAGACCCACAGAGGTTTGGGAGGTTACAGCTCAACGTGCTGCTGACAGTAATGGACTTCATGCCTCCAAGTGTCTGACAAGCCTGAGCACTTTTTAATAAATGACACCAGAAGTACATGTTTGTTTAGAGAGCATGTGCAGCGCCTACTGAGACCACAGGTGCACTTGTCACATCAGAAATGGCAAACGTATCCTCCGTGAGTCAGAGTGTGGTCTGTGCAGCTGTCAGATGATTTTCTATCTATGGAGACACCGAGCTCATTTCTGTCTTCACCATAAACTACAGTGTCCAACAGAATCTGTCACGGTGCCAGCGGTCTCAGCATGTATTTCCCATGAAGCGAGCAGATTATATGACTCCACACTCTCCTTAGCTCACTATGCGAGTTGTCAGTCACGACGGCGTCGGCAGATAGCAGAGCCTGCATAGCTTCTTATCTCTTTGTGCTTTTGTGCTGTGATGGAGATTCACATCTGCCCCGACAGAATCAATTTCACCTTGACCCGCCTGAGCTGTGATTCACCATCTCCATGGTACTGAGTCTGCCTGACGACTGTAACGAGGTTTCAACTTTAGAGCAGACACACACACAATTGGGTCTGAAGCTTGTTACCTAAACGCCTCGGAACATGAAGAAGGATGTAAAAATAAAAACGTAGAGTTGTTGAACTTCACTGAGTTGCTGTTGTCTGTGATTTGCTTCTTTTCTTTTTTTTAAGAGGGCACTTTCTGTCTGGGTTTCTGTTTTTTTAATCTTTCCTTTAACCCTCCTGTTGTCCTCAGGTCAAGGAAGGATAGGAGAAAGGAAGGAAAGGAGTAAGTAAGTAAGGATGAAAAGAGGAAGGAAATTAGGAGAGAAGGAAGGGAGGAAGGAAAGGAGGAAGGAAGGAATTTAGGAGAGGATGAAAGGAGGAAAGAAGGAAAGAAATGAGTAAGGAGGGAGGGAAGGAGGAAAGGAGGAAGGAAGGAAGGAAGGAAAGGAGTAAGGAGGGAGGGAGGAAGGAGAGAAGGAAGGAAGGAAGGAAGGAAAGGAGTAAGAAGGGAGGGAGGAAGGAAAGGAGGAAGGAAGGAAGGATGGAAGGAGGAGGGAGGGAGGAAGGAAAGAAGGAAGGAAGCAAGGATGGAAGGAGGAGGGAGCAAAGAAAGAGGGAAGAAGGAAGGAAAGAAGGAACAGTCAAAAGAGATGGGGTCAATTTGACCCGGGAGGACGACACAAGGGTTAATGTTGAAGCTGAAATGTAAAAGCGATTGTGTCTCAGAGAAGCCACATCAGTGCAACTCAAAACCTTTGTGCTTCCTGTTTCATCCCTTCATTTTTTATACCTTATATATTTTGTGAGTTGTACATCTGATTCAGCTCATTTTAAAAAGAGAGGACAAAAGCACATTTCCTGGGTATATTTTTACTCTGGGCTTCAACTGGAATATCTTTTTACCTCCCGTCTCTTCTGTTTCCTGTTCTTTACCCAAAATATAAACCTCTCAAATACGCCGGCACACGTTCCAGCCCGAATCTGATCTGAAATGTAATCTGATGTCAGTTCGTGGAGGAAGTAGAGCTAACAGACTGAAGCCTTGACTTTTGGATTTGAAGCCGGCATTTTAATATATGTTCACTTTACATTTTGGGACTTTGCTTAACCCTTGTGTCGTCCTCCCGGGTCAAATTGACCCCATCTCTTTTGACTGTTCCTTCTTTCCTTCCTTCTTCCCTCTTTCTTTGCTCCCTCCTCCTTCCATCCTTGCTTCCTTCCTCCCTTCCTCCTTACTCCTTTCCTTCCTTCCTTCCTTCCTTCCTCCTTTCCTTCTTTCCTTCCTCCCTCCCTCCTTACTCCTTTCCTTCCTTCCTCCTTTCCTCCTTTCCTCCCTCCCTCCTTACTCCTTTCTTTCCTTCCTTCCTTCCTTCCTTCCTTCCTCCTTTCCTTCCTCCCTTCCTTCTCTCCTAAATTCTTTCCTTCCTTCCTTCCTCCCTCCTTTCCTTCCCCCCTTCCTTCTCTCCTAAATTCCTTCCTCCCTTCCTTCTCTCCTAAATTCTTTCCTTCCTTCCTTCCTCCCTCCCTCCTTTCCTTCCTCCTTTCCTTCTCTCCTAAATTCCTTCCTCTTTTCATCCTCACTCCTTTCTTTCTTTCTTTCCTTCCTTCCTTCTCTCCTTACTTCCTTCCTCTTTTCCTCCCTACTCCTTTCCTTCCTTCCTCCTATCCTTCCTTGACCTGAGGACAACAGGAGGGTTAACATAGACATTTGATATTATAATCGTATGTAAATGACAAAAAAAATCATTAAAAACATGTTATATAACTCGTCTGTGTATTTTAAAGTAAACTTCCTTGGTGAAACTTCTACTACTGTATAGATAAAAGTTCAAATGATAAAATAAATTAAGTAAACAAATTAAAAGGGTATTGATCATCAGGGTCAGGTCATGTGTCTGGGTTTCTACAGCTCCGCACTCAGCTGTGGAATGACAACCGGCATGGTCGATATCAGCTGGCTGCTGCAGGCTCACTGATCACAGGTCAAACTCGCTTTTAAGCTCGACTTTAACTAACAAATGTAGCTATTGATGCACTTTTGCTCCATTTCAAGAAAAACTGTTTAGAGAAAGTACAAAAAAAGAGAGAACATTTAATGGGTTAGTTTAAAGGTAATCACCCCCCCCCCTCCCCCCGGTCACCACTAATGGTTTTGGGTTTTACTAGCTGACGTTTTAAGCTGCACTGTGTTTGAATCTTTTAAACTTTTACATTTATATTTAAAGAGGACATAACATGTGTTTTGGGGATTTTCTGTCATTTCATATACTGTTATAATGTCAGATGCTTATTTTACACATGTTTCCAATGTTTTAGGTGAATGTAGAAATGTTGCTTTAACCTGCAAAGTTTGCAACGCTACGTCTTCCCCCTCCTCGTTGAACTGGTGTCAGATTATTGGCTCATGCCCAAAAATGGTTGTCATCTTTTTAGCACAACTTTTGTCTTTTTAATTATTATTGTATGATGTTTTATGTTTTTTATCTGTATTTTATACCGATGTTTCTACCTTGTGGCACTTTGAGATTAGTTTTTAAATGTGAAGTGCATTACAAATACAATTAATTATTATTCTTGTTAAGGTTGTTTCAGGTAGGCATGGGCCAGTATGAGATTACAGCGGTATGATAACCATAAGCAAACATATCACGGTTTCATGGTATGGCAGTATTGTGATTACAGCTCTAAAATGTTCCTAAAAGAAAGAAAGACATGTTCATTTAACCTGAATATACACTGTAATGACAGTGTGAGGGGTCGTGATACTCTACGCTGCAGCTGCACCACCTGAGGGATTTCTGACCTTTACACTTCCTGTCTTTGACCAGACTAAAAACAGCTCATACCTTAGGAACAGTGTGACAGAAAATTTGGCGGTTTCGTTTTTTTCAAATCGCGGTATACCTTGAACACGGTTATCATCCCATGCCTAGTTTCAGGGTTGTTTGCGTTGTCCATTCACATATTTTCGGATCTGATTCCTGCTCAAACATGTATAGATATATTTGAAAACGTTCCATTTTGAGTAAAGACAGAGAAAAAGAAGGGAAAGGACAAAGGAGGGTTTGGGAAAGACTGGCCTTAAAGACACAGGAGCTAAAACAGACACAGGCTGAACTGAGGGGCTTCATAACGAGCCAGTATGAGATAAATAAGGAGTTTGTGTTTTTTTTAAACTGTGCAGTAAATCATGCCAAGATATTATGCAATATAAATCTAGAGCTGGACATGTGCATGATACGTCCCCTCGAGGCCCTTTTGAAAAGCTCTCTGTTTTTGGTTGACTAAATTGCTGTTTTAGTGCGGATGAAGGGCTGGAACAGAAAGACAAAGATGTGTTGAAATTGCTCCATACCAAAGCAATAGTCCTTATGAAAACGGGGGGGGGGGGTGAGGGGGATTATCCTGAGAAACCAGGACACTGTCTCTGGAAAGATGATGCTGCTGATTTTTTTTTTTTTTTTTGTGTGAGAGTAATTTGTTAATATTTTAAGCGTGATGAATTAACTCCATTTACCTCCATTGTGACTGGACTGGTGACTAAAGTCTTGACCCTTACATACTGTTCACATTCTGACTCATAATTAGTCTCTACACCAATTCACATTCATACAATCCCCATCAGTCATTAACCTTCGTGTCGTCCTCCCGGGTCAAATTGACCCCGTCGGTTTTGATTGTTCCTTCTTTCCTCCCTTCCTCCCTTCCTTCCTTCCTCCTTCCTTCTCTCTTTCTTTCCTTCCTTCCTTCCTCCCTCCCTTCCCTCTTTCCTCTGTCCTTCTTTCTTTCCTTGCCCCCTTCCTTCCTCACCCCCTCCTTTCCTTCCTTCTTTCTTCCTCCCTTCCTTCCTTCCTTCCTTCCTTCCTTCCTTCCTTCCTTCTTTCCTTCCTTCCCCCCTCCTTTCCTTCATTCCTCCCTCCTTTCCTTCCTTCTTCCTCCCTTCCTTCCTTGACTCGAGGACAACAGGAGGGTTACTAATCTTCTTAATCTTGTGGAAAAAAGACTATTTTATGGTCCAGGAGAACATTTTATATAGAATATGAAGAATACAACATGTTTGAATGCTGGTTTTGGTAATAAACACAGGTCAAAATTGTACATTTGCATATATAAAAAGGTGTATCAGCTGCACAAAAATAAAAAAATATGGATTTTATTTCCATTTGTGTATACCGTGGCTCAAAGTAGGAAATGTGTATAGTGTGTTTTTACAGCTCTTAAATGTAAAAACAGTTCAGATTTGACTCTGAACACTATGTAAGGGTTAAAAGACCAGATGTCTCAAAACCCAAACTCTTAAAAATGGCTGTAAATATTAGGGTGAACTGCCCCTTTAATCGAGTCACTCATGGTCATTACTGTCAATAAGATTCATCTCTTACCGGACAACCAAATAACCTCCCCTCTTCTCCTCTGACACCTCTTGTCTATTTCTGATCTCTTTTTTCCCCCCCCTACGCCATTACCCCACATATCGCCTACTCATCCCACTAGGGGGGGAGGGGAGGGGAGGAGTTCTGTCTCCGTCGAGCGAAAAAATATTAATCATCCTCTGGCCTTTGATAGTGCTGCTGCTAATTTAAGCCCTCGAACTGAGACTACAATCCTTGACAGAGATTTAGTATGCAGAAATGAATGTGGCGCCGTGCCGCTGAGACAGATAGGTAGAGACCTGCTGTTTGGATCCTAAAACTCACTCCCTCTGCCATTTATTAATCTCCGTCACGCTGCTCCTTTTTACCTCCATTTTCCCCACCACTTCATCCGTCTACACGCTAACATCTCTGATTAAGACGGCAACTGCTTCGGGAATCTCCTTGTCACATCCGAGGGGGGACGCATGGACACAAAGCTTTGGGGTGTTCCCGGGTGACTAAAAGTTAATTGTTGTTTATATAGGAATAGAGTGGATGGAAGAGGGCTAAACATGCTGTGTTGCTTGCAGATAATTAACCTCACAGCAGGAGGGCAGCCTGATTCACTGACTCTGTACAACTTCACAGCATCAGTCTTGAAGAAAACAGCACAGAAAGTCAACGAGAGGTTGCTTCATCTGGAGTCGACAAAGTGATCGACACTGCAGGATGGAAAACTAAAAGGATATTCAAACATGGATTTACTGTAGGGCTCAACTTATAATTGCATCACAACCATAGACTGTATAAAAGAAATGGACGTAACATCCGTGACGTCACCCATTGGTTTGTGGACTGCTGCTCGGAAGCCAATAGTTTCGAATCTGGGCAGCGCCATCTTGAAAATTTCAGGTGCATGCTGGGAAAAATAAAAACACAGATTCTACTTATATGGGTATGAGGCGGGGCCATGGGCGGGACCATGGGCGGGGCAGGGAGGTTGCTATGGTTGCGAGGGCTGGATCTCTAGGATATTGGTCAATGAACCTGTCAATCAGGACGTAGGCACGCCCTAATGCATACCCTGCTTTATCATCAAATATAAAATCAGGGAGGCCAAAATGTCCCAAATGAACATCATACTGCATTGAAGAAGGCTTTAAACTAGCGATTGAGACCATAAACACATTTTGAAAACGTTTACTGAGGTTAGAAATCAAGTGAGAAGTTGGTGAATTCTCCATTGACTTGTATAGAGACGGTCGCCCCCTGGTGGCCTTTTGATAGAATGCAGTTCTAAGTTACTTCCACATTGGCCTCATTTCAGAGGACCAGAACTCCCCGCCTGATTACAACTAGACTGTCAAACTGAGAAACTGTGGGTCACATGATAGCCTCAAGTTTGACCAAAAACAGTCATAATTTGACATCTAAACCCATACTGTTCATATTCTGACTCATACTGTAATTAGTCTCTACACCAATTAACATTCATAAATTCCTCATCAGTCTTTAAAAGTGTTTGATTAATAATTCAAAACCACAATTTTATAGTTCAAGAGAACATTTGAACACATTTGAATGCTGAACACACCAATAAACAAGTCAAATTTGGACATTTGCACATATAAAAATGTTTATCAGATGCACAAAAATGTAAAAAATGACGTATCTTATTTGCAGTTTTGTGTACTGTGGGTCATATTAGCAAAAGTCCTGCTGAAAGAAATGTGTATAGTGTGTTTTTACAGCTCTCAAATGTGAAAATGAACAGTATGTAAGGGTTAAAAAAGCTCTGACAATATGCAGTACACTTTTTCAAAAATCATCCTCTTCCTTTGAGTGATGCCGACAGACTTGGGTTACTCATTTTGGGATTTATGTGTCTGCTCTTTTGTCTGACCTCGTCTAAGTGGTTTAACATTAACACTGATGTATTTCTGATGACAGATGTGGGTTGTTTGCTGAATTTGTCGGGCCATTGTCAACCGAATCTGATCAAACCACACCCACACAGTCCTGGTGAAGAAGATAAGACTTTCTGAGTGTTAAACTCTAAATGTGTAACACCTAAGGATGTTTTTTTTTTCCTTGGAACTTAACCCCTAAGTAACATAAGGTTTCCAGAGTCTCTTTATACCAGATAATACAACTATTCTCATTAACACACTAAAACAAATGAGAAGATTGGTCTAACACAGGGGTGTCAAACTCATTTTCATTCAAGGGCCACATGCAGACCAATTTAATCTCATGTGGGCCGGATCATTAAAAGAGATGGAGGAAAGGAAGGAAGGAAGGAAGGAAGAACAGAAGTATGAAATGTATATGAAGGACAGATGGAAGGAAGGAAGGAAGGAAGGAAGGAAGGAAGGAACGAACGAATGAAGAAAGGAAGAGCGGAATGTAGGGAGGAAGGACAGATAGAAGGAAGGACAGAAGGAAGAAAGGGAGGAAGGAAGGAAGAACAGAAGTATGAAAGGTATATGAAGGACAGATGGAAGGAAGGAAGGAAGGAAGGAATGAACGAACAAAGAAAGGAAATGGGGAAGGTAGAGAAGAAGGACAGAAGGAAGAAAGGACAGATGGAAGGAAAGTGGGCCGGATTGCACCCCTAGACGGGCCGGTTCTGGCCCGCGGACCGCATGTTTGACTCCCCTGGTCTAACATTAGCTTTTTCCTCATATTTTTACACATGATTTTGAATATTATAGTAAACACTGTCATAGTTCTGATAGTAACCATGATGTTAACCTTTTATCTGCAAGCTGGCAGCTTTTCTTAACCTTTGTGTCGTCCTCCTGGGTCAAATTGACCCGTCTGTTTTGACTGTTCCTTCCTTCCTTACTTCCTTCCTTCCTTCCTTCCTTCCTTCCTTCCCTTCCTCTTTCTTTCCTCCACCCTTCCTTCTTTCCTCTGTCCTTCTTTCCTTCCTTCCTCCCTTGCTCCCTCCCTTCCTTCCTTCCTTTCTCCCTCCCTTCCTTCCTTTCTCCCTCCCTCCTTTCCTTCCTTCTCCCTCCCTTCCTTCCTTTCTCCCTCCCTCCTTTCCTTCCTTTCTCCCTCCCTCCTTTCCTTCCTTCTTCCTCCCTTCCTTCCTTTCTCCTTTCCTTCCTTCTTCCTCCCTTCCTTCTTTTCTCCCTCCCTCCTTTCCTTCCTTCTTCCTCCCTTCCTTCCTTGACTTGAGGACAACAGGAGGGTTAAACAAAATGAAGAGTAACGGAGAGTCCATCAAAATTTAAAAGGTTGTGCATATTTCATTTTCCAATTGTTTTTTTTTTTTCAGGGTGGCTGGTATGAAACATTCGGTTGAACGATGTAATTTTTGCTATATTGTACTAGAAATATGAACATGTAACTTTTAAAAAGTGATTTTTGGAAAAGATAGTTTTTATATTACCACATATGTTTTATATTTATTGTGCTTATAGCGAGGGAAGAGTAAATGTGCCATTTTGTACTAGAAATATGAAAATTTTACTTTTTTTTAACCCTTAAACAGGCAAAGTGCACCAGGAGATACATTTATATTTACATGTTTTATTGCCTACGTTAATAGAGGGCAACTCATAAAATCCAAAATATACAAAAATATTTTTAAAATGTTTATTTAGGTGCAAATAAGATGCCTAAGTACATAAAAAAGTACATTAAAAGAATAATTAACATCTTATTTCTCACTCCTGCCTGTTTAAAGGGTTAAACCAAAAATTAAACTGTATTTTGTGGGGGGGGGGTTTATATAGTTTTGATTTTTGTTTTTTAAATATTGTTGCATTATGTTTTATAATTATTGTGCTTGGTGTAAAAGTCAAGTCTAATTGATGAATTATTAACTGGGAGACTGGAAACCATCCTGGTCATAGTAGAAGACAAGAACTTTTAGGTAAGTAGTGTAATATACTGGATAAGAGCTGTGTGACTTATTATATTTTAACTTTTCTAAAACTAACAGTCACATTTTGTAACCCACAGAACACCAGCTACTCATTGAGTAAATACACAAAACTGGAAATATACAGTTATTTTTTTCTCATGATAAAATGATCTACTGTGGATCTTGTTTGGTGTCTTCTTCTCTCTCAGCCTGTCTATAAATGTGTTGGCACCAAACGAAGACGGCACCGAACACAACGGCGCTAAATAACATGTGACGTGATAAAGAAGACGGACAAAAAGAAATCTGCGAGTTCAGCTGCAACAGAAAGTTCAGTGTTCTTCTTCTTCCAACAGTTTCTTTATCTTATTCTCTCTCGCTGCCATTCAGTGTTCAAAAGACCCCCATACATCCCCCCCCCCCCCCCTCCACACACACACACACACACACACACACACCCTTCCTCCTGTCTCTGACTGGACCCGCTATGTGCTGAATTAATACAAAGTGACAGAACAGCAGCGCCTGTAGGAGCTTGTGTGTGTGTGTGTGTGTGTGTGTGTGTGTGTGTGTGTGTGTGTGTGTGTGCATCCCTGTAAATGTGTGAATGTGAGAGTTGGCATATCACAGGGATATGAGTCACCCCTCTCTTCTCTCCCTCTCTCTGTCTCCTGTATGCGGCTCATCTGTTTTGATAGGTGGCCTTCACAAATACAGACAGAATACTTAAGGGGAAGATAAAAAAAAAAAAAAAAAAAAAAAATCCATCCTAAAAAAAACCCCAACACTGTTAAAACAACAGCTACTGGGCTGGGGGACGTGCTGTGCATCTCTGGCTCCATATTTGTGGTTTTTACTCATGTATTTTACTTTGCCTGAGGATAACTCAAACTGTACCCCCCCCCCCTCCTCCTCCCCTCCCCGCCCCTCCCTATGGCTGAGGTGCCCAGGGATGAAGCACAAGGGGGCTCACTTAAAGCAACCATGGGTGGTGGTGGGGAGATAAATATCAAACAGAAGCTTGCAGGCAGGCTGCAGAACAAGAAGGAGTACAGCAACACAGCAGGCAAAAAAGAAAAAAAAAGAAAAAGGGATTAAAAGCCAACTTTAATGAGTCTGACCAGCTTAAATTGTGCTTGAACTTCATCTCTCTATGTTATCCCACATTGTAAGACATTGAAATGATGGTGAGACAGCTCCGGGAATGAAGTCGGAAAACAACTAAATTAAGCATCAAATATATGAAGAAGAATAAAAAGCCTTTCTCTTTGTGAAGTTTTATTTAGCAGTCTCAGGTTGCAAAAACAGAACACTACATATTTTATTTTATGGTGTTTTATTTAGTTTGAACCTCTGTTTTTTTATTGAAAGGGGTTTTGAAAGTGTGTTATGAAAAGTGCTGTTTAAATGAAGTTTATTATCATCATTATTACTGTGCTCAAACCTTCATAGTGATGCTGATTGTTGCTCCTCTTTATGTACTAAGGTTTTGTTTTAGTTGTTTTAACCCAGATTTAGTGTTTATTGCAGAATATTCATTGTTTCTCATGTTGACTCATTTAGAGCATCGTAAACCTAATCTAACTGAAAAAACATTTGGTATAGATGCTCAATTACTTTAATCAACTCTTATAGACATATGAGATGCTGCTGGCAAAGAGTTTGAGAGATGTAGAGAAGTAGATGAAGCAGGCTAAAGGAACATGGGTGCAACTAAATGATAAATAATATTTCTACACAACATAACTTCATGATTGCACTGGGCAACTTACCAACACTGTACATTGTAGTTTTCAATATATAAATAGTCTGAATCTGATATAAACTCAGAATATCAGAACTCTGTGGCATTGACCAACCTATCAACCAACTATTCATTTTTTTTATTACTCATTGAGGCAGCTGATTACTTGATCATTTGGTCTATTTAAAAAAAAGTGGAAACAAGTAAAATATCCATCAAATGATTGCTGATGCCTTATGTTAGTTCATTTTGTCTGACCAACAGTCCACAACCCAACATTAATCAAATTACAATCATGTAAAATGAAGACAAATAGCAAATTCTCCCAATTAAGAACAAGAGAGTGCTTTGGCATTTCATTATAATCAATATTGTAATTACTAATAAAGCCAGATTAAGAGAGTAAATTTTAAAAAGGTCAAAGGTGATGCCAAATCCTCCAGCATCAAGCTCCCGCAGGCAGCTGCTCAGCCAAAAGCATCATGGGATATCGTTTGGCTCTTCGTATGGAACGGACAAAAAACATCACGACCAAAGTCCAAAAAATAAATCTTCTCTTAAAAACTGTTGACCAGGCACATCCTCCATTGCTACTGCTCATCATGATCAAGATAAATCAACCACCACAGAGCATTGAGTTTCACAGACTTATTATATATATATATATATATATATAACAGGTATACAGGTGTATGGGTTTCATACCATCAGCCATCAGACTGCACAACACCACAGCTCCCAGTACTTCCCACTCCCACTAAAAAGACCGAGCCTGTCTTTACTATGTTAATCCCAGGAACATTGAACTTTACTTTGTAATTCCAGGAACATTACACACTTCTATATAGCATCAGGAATTTATGTTTAATGCAGATTTATATAATTGCAGATGATTTCCCACAGAGATTGTTTATTGTATATAGTATTTTATTCTTCTACTTCTCCCTATAGGTTTAGGGTCAATAAAGATACCTTACCTTACCTTACTCTACTTCACCTTACCCATGGGCTTTCTATACTGTAAGACACACTATTATATTCCCGTACAGTCTGACATGACAATAGCTGAGACCTTCCCACTATCTTGAGTGTCAGCTTGGGTATGAGTCACGGGCCTTCCTTTGGCTCAGGTTTTCTCTCTCAGCACAATGCCCGACTTGTCTGAGCCGTGAATGGATGGACCCACGTGCCAGTGGAGGAAGAGTGAGAAGAGGAGGAGGGGGTTTTTGTGTGTGTGTGTGTGTGTGTGTGTGTTTGGTGGGAGGCAGTAAGGCAGTGTGGAAGTGTACTCCTCTGCATTTATAAGCTCCCTCTCTCTCTTTCTCTCTCTCTCTCTCTCTCTCTCTCTCTCTCCTTCTCTTTTTTGCACTTCCTCCTGCCCTGCATGCGCTTTTTGTATTCTGCCCAGGTAGTTCTGGCTCTCTGCTCAAGGCCTCTTTAAAAGTATGCAGATAGCAGTATTGATGTATGAGCAGAAGAGAAAAGACAACAAAGGCTTTTACTCAGTGGGAGGTCGTTTGCATGCATCATTCCCACCATATTCTTCAGACTATAGCCAACCCTGTTTTTGTTTTTTTTAACTGTGCCAGCCTTTATGTTACAAATTACAAAAAGCCTCCATCCTGGCTACCCTATCCTACTCTTCTTCTTCTTCCTCCTCCTCCTCCTCCTCCTCCTCAACCTCTTCCCACTCCTCCACCTCCTCTCGTTCCTTGTCTCGGGTCTTTCATTCAGGTCCGTATTAGAGCTCTCTCTGTGTGCTTGAATGAGAGTGTGGTAATGCCTGGATCTTGGTCTTTGTGCGGCGGGCTAACATCCAACTGAGCTGACCTGGATTTATATTGCTGGAGCGGAGCTGTGCCTGCCTGCCTGCCTGCCTGCCTGGGATCAGGAGTGACTCAAGATGATGAAAAAACCCAGTTGGATTTCCAAAACGCAGGCTTTGAAATGGATCTGATGTAAATAATGAGCATAAAAAAATTCATGGGTAGTTTGCAACCTTGTGCTATTCTTGTCTTCCACATTATGAGTGCATGCATATTGTGCTGTTCAAACCTACAGAACTTCACCTCAAAGCTGCATTAATCATTATGTTTTATATTAACACAATGATGTGACCATAATATGAAGAAGCATTGCCCTTGATGATGAAAACACACAAGAGACTATGGTGGTTGAACCTCAGTATGACCCTCTTGGGGGGTGGGGGGGGGGGGGGGGGGGGGCATTTGGACAATATTTGAGTCAAATGCATCATTCTGCTGCACTCAGGGAGCACAATTGAGTTATATCTACAATTTTAGTGCTTTAGTAATTTAACTACTAGTTATATTATATTAGGTATGAATGGTGATGACACACCCACAAAAGCATGGTTCATAAATGTTCAAAACAAACACTCAAAAAAGTCTAATGGTCATATTTTAGCTCTTATTATCCAAGTTCAACTAGCTCTTCACTGAGGAAACATAAAATACTGTCAGTAAATCTCTTTCTCTACATTGTTTCGAGTAACAATTTAAAATGAAAATGAGTAGAGAAGCAAATGTAAAGTTTTGGAGAGTGTGCAGACATGTTCGGCTCACTATGAAAATGTGGCGACACTAATTAGACTATGATGGGCCGCCACATTCTGTATGATTTATGGGAAATTATGACCAACTTCGCAGCTTTATGGAGCTTTTTAGCATCTTCTGGCTCATAGTTTTGGTTTCACAGCACATTCACTTTATAGTTAAGTTTCATCCAGTTTCATCCATCTTATTTTCAGCAAAGAACTTCTGATAAAACCTCTGAATATTAACTCCCTTTCAGTATTTGGCAGTGGGACAAACTTTAAAGACTAGATGCTGGAGAAAGAGGAACATTTAACGGCTTAAAAGAGACGCATTTCTCAGTGATTGATGGTGGTTTAACTGGGGTTAAAAGAGAAAGTGAATATTAGATTTACGATCATCAGCGGGACAGAAATATGGCTCCAAATAAAAAGGGCTAACTGTTTGTTAATAAATTAGCCGTGAGGTCGTAATACATCATGCCTACATGCTTGTCTTCCCTCTAGTAGCCACAAATTGATTAATGCAGCTTCAACTTCTCTTCCAACCAAACAACTACATGTGTTTGTCACTGCCGTCCAGAATGATTTACATGATGTGGTCTGCAATGTTTAATATGACATGCTTGACTCTTAATAAAAAGCCAGTGTAGATTACCTGCTCAGCACCAACCAGGCAAACAGACACAGTTAGCTGTAGACTAACTGGTGAACATAGTGGAGCATTTAGCAGCTTAACCTTTGTGTTGTCCTGCCGGATCAAACTGACCCCGTCTGCTTTGACTGTTCCTTCTTTCCTCCGTCACTCCTTCTCTCCTTCCCTCCTTCCTTCCTTTCCTTCTTTCCTTTCCTCCTTTCCTTCCTCCCTCCTACCTTCCTTCCATCTTTCCTCCCTCCTTCCTTCCTTTGATCCTTCACTTCCTCCTTTCCTCTCTTATTCCTCCATTCCTCCTTTCCTTCCATCTTCCTCCTCCCTTCATTCCTTCCTTCTTTCCTTCTTTTCCTTCCTTCCTTCCCTCCTCCCTTCCTTCCTTCCTCCTCCCCTCCATCCTTCCCTCCTTCTTCCTCCCTCCCTTCCCTCCTGCCTTCCTTCCTCCTTTCCTTCCTTCTTCCTCCCTTCTACCTTTCCTTCCTCCCTCCTTTCCTTCCATCTTCCTCCCTTCCTTCCTCCCTCCCTCCTTTCCTCCCTTCCTTGACTCGAGGACAACAGGAGGGTTAAAAAGCCAGGAGTTTGGAGAGAGAAAAAACAGAGCTACAAGAAAGTGAATATTGGAGTTAGATTCAGCAGATGGACAGAAACGAAGGATAATGTCGCTCCATAACTGCTGGATGTGGAAATAAACAACTGTTTTGCTAAAAAGTTCAATATAATAAACTTCCAACTGTGGATGAAACAGTTGATGCAGGTTTAAGGTTTGGTTAGGCTTATGTAGAAAAAACCAATGTGGTTAAAGTCAAGGAGGGTTTGTGTGTTAGGCACATTTACTTGGTTAAGCAGTCGTTGTCATGGTTACTGTTGGTAAGAAATGATACAAGATACAAACAACTGCCTGCCATATCTGCTTTAAGTCACACACTTTGTTGACCTATATGCTCAAAATAAAGACGGAAAGGATACAACAGCACATTACATATTTTAGATAAATATATGTAACAGTGTAGAAAGAACAAAACTACTTAAATTGGCTTCAAGTACAAATGCAAACTGTAGCAGCCTCTCTGCAGCTTAGATTCAGGACCTGTGCATACATACAAATGCTGCTTACTCTCAGCCAATTTGTTTTCTGTGGAGTTTATGGAGATGTTTTGCCAGTTTTGTGGATAACGTATGAACCAGCTTAACATGGTTTTGCTTTTCTTGTGAGCTGCCTGTATAATGTTTAAAGGACACAGACTTTGACCGTGCTCACCATCCACGCCACTCACTTTATCATTTCAACATCACTTCTGATATTTCGTTCCCTTTCGGTGAAGATTGTGTCATTTGTAAAAGTGTTTTTTTGCTCATGTAATTTTGTTGTATGATATATAAACATGTTTTCCAAGATGTAAATTTGTCTCAAGCTTTCTAAAAGTGTTTTACACTCTTTGTAATGTTGTCTTGCGCTTCCCGGCCGCCATAAATTGTAGTCATGGTTACTGTTTGTATGAAATGGGAAAACAAACAACCCCCCTGCCATATCTACTTTAAATCACACACTTTGTTGACCTATAAGCTCAAAATAAATGCTGAAATTTTGTGGCAATAAAAGTAAATATTTTACTCAGTGAAATAATCAAAATGATAAGCAGTATGGAAAATGAATGGATAATCCAAATACAGATCCTGTAAAGTCCATAGCAGATAAAGAATATGTGTAATACTGGAGGAAAGTTGTTGGTTTATAAGAACAAAACTACTTAATTTGACTTCAAGAGGCTGACAAATGCAAATTATAGCAGCCTCTCTGCAGCTTAGATTCAGGATAATTATGTTTTTAAAGTGCTGCTTATTCTCCTTGCACTGCCTCCAATTCAAATAAATCAGGTCAATATATCCATCCAGTAGCATGGACATGACTCTGCACTGGGAGCACTGGTGGACAGCAGGGTCAAGAAGGTCTCAAGAGAGCAACAACAAGCTGTCTGGCAAAAGTCACGCTGACAATGTCTTGTTTAGTAAACCAAATACTTCCAGCCTCCCACACACATATGCACACACACACACACGCACACACACACACATGCACAGTGAGGATTGCATGGATATTGTCACATATGAATGGTGACACACTTCAAAGAAAAGAGTGGGCTGGATTTATGCAAAAACAACAAGCAGCTAAACACACACAAACATGAAGTAAATGTGAGTCAGGGGGAGTGGGTGGTCGAGATGGCTTCTCTGGTGAAAGAAAAAAGAAACAGAAGAAGAAGAGATTAGACCTAAGCAATTTTGGAGAGGAAGAGGAGGAGGAGGGGGGGGGGGGGCAAGAATGCTTCATGGGGTCGAGGGAAAGGTGTGAAGAAAAAATATCACTGTGTTGATGTAGCTGTCATGCCAGTGTCACGCAGCTGCAGCCTGCCTGCTCTGTTTTCAGCTAACAGCCAGGAGCAGCACTGCTAGCAAGACACAGCGTCACACACACACATGCACACACACACACACACACACACACACACACACACACACACCACACACACACTGACACAAAGCTCCGAGAAGAGAATAGTGCTACTCATATTGGGGAGGCTCGGCTAATCTAGCTGAGAGGAGGTGCTGCCTTTAATACAAAAACAAAATGGAGAGGAAGACTGTTAAGGAGGACCAGAGAGAAGAGAGAAGAGGGCAGTTGAGAGAGATTATGAGTAGGTGGGTCTGAAAACCATGAGTCATAAAGGTCTAAGCAGGCTAAAGGAGAGGGGGGGGGGGGTAAGGAGGGAGGGGGGCAAGCATGTGAGTAATTCCTGATCTCATTAAGATTTATGTAAGGCTGTTTTTTCCATACATAGTTATCACCTCTGTATGGATTAAGATTAAGGCAGACTTTCAAAATAAAAATAGACACATGCCATGACCATGATTTGGTTCCTATGTAAAGTAAATTTAAAATGATTACTGACTAAGGCATTAAAGTCTACATGTTTAAAAAAAAAAAAAAAAAAAAAAAAAAGGGAAATTAAGATAAAGAAGAAGTATAGTAGAGGTGGGGATTTTTTCTAGAGTTGGCATCTGCCCGGAAATGGAAAATATAGGCTCGAGTTTAGCCTCAGACTACCATGTGACAGGGATTTGTCACATAGGGGCATTTTTAAAGGGGGAGGGTCGGCCACAAGCTATTCTGATGCAGCAGCTCATTTAAAAAAAAAAATCAAAGCCAGTCTCATATATGTAACATGGATGATTAGTGATGGAGAAATGTCGATTATGTGCAAAAAGCTTCAGGCTCTGTTCGTCTATCTGGGCTCGGTGTCATTTTCAGCACCGAGGGCCAGTGGACAGCTCCACGCTGATGTGATATTAAAGCAGAGTCAATCTCTAGTGATATGGAGTGATCTTTGCTTATTTTCTTATTTAAAAAGATGATGAAAATGAGCATGTATGTAGCTGTAACCCCCATACTAACATACCCATGATCCAGGCTTCGTGACAGCGTACCATCGTGTCCATGGCAACAAAGGAAACAATAACTTATCTCTCCTGTTTTCACGCCACATACACTATATAGGATTTGGCATTCAAGCGCATCCATCCATCCATCCATTCACCCCTCAACCCTTTCTCCAAATGCACTGATAACAACTGCATTGTTTAAACAGAAACGAGTAGTCAGAGGCAGCCAAGTTCACACACACAACATTTCACTGCTGCAGCCGACAATCAAGGCGGAGTCTGGTTGGAGCAACAGCAATCAATCGTCCTATAGGGATAATTAGGCTTCTGCTGCCTAACCGTGTCCTGCACAGCGCGAATAGCATGCATGATTAGAATTTAAACAAAACAACAAAAAATAACCTATGTTTGGAGATCATTCCCCGTTTATCTCCCCTGTGCATGACTCACTGTGTGGTCATCATCCACCAAGGTGCAGCTGAGCACCATGGGTACCGTCAGACATGCACAATGAAAGCCCAAAGTCATGCTGGTGTGTGGGAACTGTCACTAAACGACTAAGCCATTGCTCTCACAGCGAGGCAGCGTTTCACTATAATAGGCTATTCCCCCCTGTGGAGGCTGCTATACTGTAATATACACCCAGACATGCAGTGAGAGAGCATCCGTGTCCCTGCCTGCATGCCTGCCTGCCTGCCTGCATGGCTGGCTGGTTGCCTACCTGTCTCCAGGTGCAGTGAGATCCTCGCCTCGTTGATGTAAGGCGTGTCACTCTTGGACCGGACCCTCCGGATCGGTCTGCGGTCTACCTCCTCCTCCGGGGCCGCCGCCATGTTCGGCCAGCCGGGCAGCAGCGTCCACAGGCGACCGGCGGGGACTGGGAGAGATACGGCGCCGCAGCAGCAGCAGCAGCAGCAGCCACTCGTGCACCCGCCCGGGCAGACGGTGTAGGAGGGGGGGGCGGGCTATTGTAATGGTGATGGACGGTAGGAGGAGAGAGAGAGAGAGAGAGGGAGAGAGAGAGAGAGAGAGAGAGAGAGAGAGAGAGGGGAGATGGTAAGCTTGATGATCTGCTCCTATCTTTTCCTGTAAGTCAGCTCCACCACCTGCTCAAGTTCCAACTCCCACTGGCCAATGAAAAGCAAGAGACCATAATCACCTCTTGTGTTTATTGAAGTGTTGCCAAGAGGTGGCTTATATCCACAGAGGAAATAATTAGTAGACTTATAGAAAATAGAATAAACAACAACCTTACAATCTTTTCTACAATCATCCTTTAAGACATGTATAAAGCAGAAATGGGAACTTGTGATAGTCTGTGGTTGTATGGAAATTTTGAGACATTTTAAAGACTATAATGTTACATGAATCATAATGAAAAATAACTAATAATTACAGCAGAGGTGGGAAGTAATGAAGTATTTGTACTTCGTTACTTAAATAGATTTTCCTGGTATCTGTACTTTACTTGAGTATTTATTTTTCTGACGACTTTTTACTTCTACTCTCTTTTACATCCAACCTATGGGTGTCTATAAGGCTCGATTACACAACTATCTCCTTATCGCTTAACCCAACTGAAGTACAATTTGATCAGTTCTTCCACAGCAGACATAATGCACGACAAGCGACATCTCCAGTTTTGCAAAGTGAGGCTATGTGACTGCTTGACAGAATAAAACACATTATTTCAACTTTCTTTCTTGCAAATTTGCGACTTTATGTTGTCATGTCAATTTGAATTTCTTCCAAGTAGGGTCAATAAAGATACATCTTATCTTCTTACCTTATCTTATCTTAATACGTTGTAATACATATAACAGGTCTTGCTGGTATCTTCCCATTGAAGACAGTGTCCTCCCAGTTTAAGATATATCCACATTTCTCCCATCTCCTTTAAATCCCCCCTTCAAAAAGCAACACAACCAACCAGCAGCTCCTGTCATGAAGCTGGATGTGGATCATATGTGTGGCTCTTAGAGAAAAGCTTTGTGACACCCACCAGTCAATAAGATTACCTTGTTAGTTTGACAGCAGCTGACAGACTTACCAGCAGACTATAGCTACACATTCAGGGTGTGACAAGGAAAGTAGAAGTGACAGGACTGAGAGTGGTCATGCTGCTTAGACGAGCAAATCTTGCCTGATGGAAAACATGATGCAAAATAAACACGTGCCATGAAACAGGAAATTTGACAATAGTTTAATATTGGCTCTAGCCAGGTTATTAAAAAATAGACTACCCACTGAACCCACAGGATTGCAGTCAACAAATCAG